>NW_018165577.1:185122-192595 GCF_001263595.1 Phalaenopsis equestris | reverse complement strand
AATTCTGAGTTTTGTTGTGTTTTTCCCATGAGTTATGAGTAGTTTTCTCTATCTTTCTCCTTGTCTCGAGATTTCTAAAATGGTGATTTGAAATGGTGAAGCCATGAAAATGTTTAATAAATTGTGATGATGTTTTCACTTCGATCTTAATTTAATTTCAAATTTACTTTCAATCAGGTTAATTGATTTGTTAAAATATGTTGAGTTTTAAAAATAAAGTGAAGATTACATCCAAGATTCAGGGAGGTCAAAGCCCTTAGAAGTTGGGTGCAAATAAAGAGGGAAATATTATTATCGGGCGAAGAATTGGAGATTTTAGAGTGATAGACTAAAATCCCCAATTCGGTCCTATCATTTGGGTGCTGATGTGTAGATGTTAGCCCTCAGGTGAGGGGAACATGAGAGCTCCGAATTGAGAGCTGGTATCCTCCCAGCATAGCCACATATTCATTAACCAAACATAGGATTAATCAATGTTCTTTATGCCTCACATAATCATTAACCAAGCATAGGATTTATCAATGTTCTTTATGCCTGGGCCAAAAGGTAAAGAATATGTATGCTCCTATTTGGCACAATATAAATTGAACTAATTCATTTTATCCATTCACTATAATTTCTTGACAAGGAGAAGGATGCTTTCTTATATATTGAATATCACAATTACACCCTACTTTCTATCATTAGTTACTTATTAGTTATTAAAATTATCTATTTATTTCAATTGCCTATTAGTGACAGATAAGCATATTGAACGTCGTTGTTGTGACTAAAGTCTTAGTCCGTAATTCTAAAAAAATCCCTGTGGGATTGATATCTAGGACTCCATTAGAGCCCTATATTACTTGAACGATATATATACTTGCGTTGATAAATTAAACTTTAACATTATTGAATATTATAATTATACATCTTAACCAAATCAGACACATCTATAAAGTTACAATCAAGTCTTTGCACACAGTTGTTGGAAATTAAATCTTCTAGCATCATCATCAAATTCTTGTATTTGTCGATTACAAAAAAAAGTCGGTCATGGGGTGGCCTATGAATTGTAGGGATCAATTGCTTAGGTCAAGAAGGGAAATTTTGCTTTTTGGAGCCAGAGATTTAAGAGGCTGAGTAGAAAGCTTGATGTACACTTAGGGCTTTATAGCCATGAAAGAGATGGGGGAACTTGGTATGTCATGGGGATGCTTGGACGGATCCACTGAGGATATTCAAAGACTTTTTAGAGGTTTTGGGTAGTGGGGAAGAGCATTTTCTAGTTCTCATGCTCTGGGCTTGTTGATGCCAATGGTGGAGAGGAATGCATGGAAGAGGGCTTGGCTTGATACAAGAGCCTTTTGGTGGGTGGCTAAGATCAACTTTTTTCTAGTCTTGGCTCCCCAAGGCCTAGTTTGGCCTCTCCAAAGGTGAATGAAAGGGTCCATGACCAAGGTTCCATTTGGCTTCCCACATGTTTAAGTATGTGGTTTTGTCCTCTAGTGTCTGGACTTGACTTGGATTGTCTTGTAGTGTCACCTCCATGTCATGGTGGATTGGTCTTGGGTCATGGGTAATCCATTAAGAATGGGCTATGGGCTTCATGGGTCATGTGCTTTAGGTTGGATTTTAGGGTTTTAGGCTTAGGCAATTGGGTTGAATGTAGCCCACATTTTTGGGCCGTAATGCAATTTAATAATTTCCCTAGAATATTTACCTAATTAAATAATTAAATGAATTATGGGGGTTGAATTGTTGGACTCAATTAAGTTCACCAAATGGTGTGATGTCAAGATCCTGTTAGGTGAGCTTTAATTAGATGGGAATGTGGTCAATTGGTGAAGATTTTAACAAAATTGGGCCAGTCCCATTAGGCTCTAACCATCTCATAAAGTCACCAAGTTTGAGATCAAAAGGGTGCTAGGGTTTATGGTTGATTTTTAATGTTTAGTGGGGTTTGAGAGGACTCCGGTCAAGCTAATGATCCATTTATATTGACCTCTCTCTTAAAGTGAATTTTTTAGTTAAAATGGTTCCCTAGGGTTCATAAGAAGGCTCCTAGGTTTTTATGTTTATTTGAGTGACCCAAGGGCATTTCATGCCCATGGGAGTCAATTTGGGTTTATCACAAGGTCATAACCCTAAACCAGCTTAACCAAGGGTTAAGGGCTTAGGCTTGCCTTAGTGAGGCCCAAGAAAGCACAACTCCGGTTTAAGGGTTTTGTGTAGGGTGAGTCCTCACAAAAGTGAGGTAAAAAATTATCCTAAGAGGAAAAATAGCTCTGGTATTTTTGGTTTGTTTTAGAATGAAGATGGTATGCATATCTATCCTAGTCGAAGCAAAGATTGATGGAAAGAGTCTCAATCTCTTCCAAAGATTGATGGAATTATCTCAGTAATCTAAATGTCATTCACTCAAACTAGAATCATCTCAGTCTTCTTTATTGGAGCTTTTCCTTACCATTGATTTTGGCTCCCAATGCCAAAAACTATTTCAAATTAACACTGATTAGCTCTTCAAACTATCTCTAAAGTTGTTGCCTATCCTCTATGTCTTGGCATTATTTTGATGGTGTGTACAATACTTTGTTGGGTCTTAGAGGAAGGTTCCAACTTTCATTAAGGGAGCTCCCTTGAAATAATCCTTGTTCTAAATGGATTCAATAATATAAAACATTGATACCGTCAACATATTGTCTTTAGCACCTCATTATTAGGCAATAGTCGCTCAATGTATCGATCTAGCTGCTGATTTGTGTATATGGTCAAAATCACATTGTTGAAAGTTCGGTTAGCTTACCTATGATCTTTAGGCATTTGATTATTTTCATATCATGGGAAAGAAGAAGGATGTGAGTCTATCTGTACTCTTCACCTATCATCCCTAGAGGCCTTCTTTTGCAAGTGGTAGGTGGAAGACTCTGTGCTAATATAAGCATATGTGATATAGTACTTTTCTGTCAATATATAGTTGTTGGCTAGCTTCAACATCTTGCCCAGAGTCATCTGTTTCTATAGATCCAGAGCACATCAGAATGAACCTTTTTTTAGCCTTTAACTAAGGGCAATGCATGTTACCATGGGTTTCCAAGTCCCGCACCTTGAACATCCTCTTATAAAATTGAGTCATGACCAAGCAGAGGCTCACATTCTTCCTATCTTATCTGAAAAAGGGTTTGTGAGCTTGTTTATTCATTCTTCCTATCTGTCGGCACTATTTTTGGTGTGGAATTTGTGATTTCATAAGGATGTCGCAAAACACTGGTTTCTGAGCATTGATAAATTATTCTGTAATATTCTTTTGAAAACAATAAACAAAGTAATCACCCTTAGCGACAATCCATTAAGCTAGTTGAGAGTCAACTCCTTTAACATGATGAGAGCAGATGACACTTCAACACATTATTGACCTTCAATAGTAGATGGTCAATGCGAAGGAGGATATGCTATTAGTTGGATTAGTTCACCCTTTGTAAAACTTTGAAGAGGGAACATCATCTCTATGGTAGCTCAACTTCAGTAATTTACCAAGAGAGTGCTTTTTTTGACTTGTTCAGTACCTCAATTTTGTTGGAATCATTATCTATATGTCAGTGTTGACCCAAAACTATCAAGGTATAGGGAATCTAACACCCTTTCTTCAAACAAGGATACCCTTCAACCATTAGGCTCTGATGCTTCTTATCAGGGGTTTTAGTCCCTTCCTTGAGCCAACACCTCTCTGTATGAGTTTGTCAGTTGACAAACTAAAACATCGTGGTGAAGTAAATTGGCCGAATCACAAAAGTATATGTGTCAGATAATAATGTAGTTAGAGAGTACAATGTATTGATTCCACGAGGAAAGTGTTAAGATCTATTTTGGAGGGTGAATCTCTAGTTTCTTGCACTTTTAAACCTAGTTTAAAATGATCTTAGAGATTTCTTTTTCTAAAATGTTATTCAAAAGAGAAAATAACAGATATAAATGTTGGAAAAGATAGAAAAACAATAGTAGATAACTCTTACAATTCTTCATGGAATGTGAAGCTCGCACCCATGTGATATAGGTAATGTGGTGGTTTGTGGTTTTTTAACATTTTTCCCTACATGATAGTTTTCAATAAGGATAGAAACTTGTCTTTATGCCTATGTCTAGTTTAAAAGAAAGCTAGAATACATGAAGTTGATGCTTTCTCAATCCCTATGGTATCCTATAGTTTTGTTTTGTTCCCATTTTTAGGTTGTAAAACTTGTAAAAAATGTGTCTATTGTTACCCAATTTTTTTAGTTAGCCATTTCACTCCTCTATGTAAAGGGGAGTCATTAATCATAAATTATGTTAGCTTTTTAATTGGTTAGATCACGAGTTAATGAAACTTTATGGTTAATACAATGAAAAAAAGCTCTAATTCCATTGAAAAGCAATGTAGGTGAAGAAACCATATGAGAAAATCACAAAAACCTCATACCATGATTCACAAAGGCGTGAATGGAAATTTAACTATGCATGTTAGAAGGAATACCAGAAAAGCATTCCATTGAAGTCTTGCAAGTAAAATTGAAAATTAAGAACATAGAAAATAACTTTTCTCTTTCACTGCATCAAACTCCTCTATCATATAATAATCCTCTCAAAATATGTAAGTAAATACATAATAAAGGGTAGGAAAAGCCCTTAGAACTCAACCCCAATAGAGGAAGAGAAACTAAAGTATGGAAATTTCAAAAACTCTCTCTTTTTCCTCTCTAGCCGTCTTCAAATATCTTGTCCTCCAAAGAAGAGCATCTATTCATGCTATATCTTCCCTTTCTAAAGATATGGCAAAAATTGGGATGAAAATACCTTAGAAAGTGGGCTTTGGAGGTCCGATTACATGACCAAACCTGAAACATATGCGGTCAAAGCAAAATTGGCACGATCATGCTAAACAATACTATTTAGCGTGTTTTGAATTTGTTTTGCATGTTTGACACCTACAACCTTCAAAATAACTTCAATTACCTTCCACAATCATAAGGACATGATATATGAGTTGAAATAATAGGTGAAAATAATGTTAACTTGCAGGTAGAATCATGTGCAATAGACATATGTGAATATCCTCAAACTTACCATATTGTTTGCCCTTAAGTAATCTTTTAGCTTAGTGGTGGCCCCATGAGAATATAAACCTATTTATCAAAGTCAAATAAAAGTGTTTTAGTGTCAATTATGGGTCAAATATTCTTAGTGTTTAATAAAGTGATTTTTTCCTTAATTCCCTTCATTTAGCTCTTAGGAAATCCAAAAACATTATTAAAATGGCGACGTTAAAGTTATTTTACTAACCTCTATTGTTTTAAAATAGTTCTAGTGGAACAAGCCAACCTAATCCTACTTAAGTTTTTTCTTAAAGATAACATTAGATGAGTTTCATTAAAGAATCTTGAAAAATCTTCACATAAGTTGTACTAGCCACCTTCTCAGTTTACCTTCTTTCAAGTTTTCATGCCAAAAATGAAACTTCTTCTCAGAGCTTTTCACATCTTACTCTTACAAGTTAGATAAATTTTTTTCATTTCTTTTAAGTTGTTTTGAAGGCTTAATTTTCTTTAAGCAATAAATCTCAAAAACTGATTATTCAATGTCACTCCCTTACGTTATCTTTAACTTAAAAGTTAAGGCAACACTAAACTGGCTAAAAAACCAAAAAAGTCTTAAAACATTCTTATTTTGCTACTCAATATTTTAATTCCACCTTTTTAGTTACCTTAAGATTCCTTTAGGTACAGTTAGAAGTTTTTATGTTCTAAAATCTGATTATTGAAAAAAATTCTTGATAAGCAAGTTGAATTAATCAGAATTCATTGTGGGAGTTACCATATTAACATTTTTATTCTTTTACTGAGTTATGTGAACATGCTCCCAGAATCTTAAAAAGGTAAAATTCCCACAAACTTTTTTCCATAATATTTGTAACATGCAGATAAAATTAAACATGGGTAGAACAAGTAAGTGCAAGATAGAGTAAATATATAGGTAGTTACGTCAATCTCAGAATACAAATATGTAAAATATGTAACAATGCATAAATCAGAAGAGGCATAAAAGTATAGAAAAAACAAAAAAAATCAAGGTTTCGACTCCTACCCACCATCTGGGACAACCTACTCCTTTGAGAGAAAAGACTTAAAACTAACCCAAATGAAAATTTAAAGCCAATTTAAAAGTAAATTTCAAAAGAAATTTTTAAAAAAAAATTAAAAACAAAATTTGAAAGAAATACATAAAGTAAAAAATATGCTAAACACATCAAAAAACCTCTTGGGTTTCCTCTCAAGATAGTCCTTGATTTGATGTCCTCAACCTAACAAATAAAGCTTCCTCTAGGATAAAAATTCCAATTTAGTAAAACATGATCAATCACCGAATATTTTGTTGATCCTGGAGTTTTTATTAAATCCTCACATTTTAGTTTTTCTTTCAGCTTTTTCCTTTCAATTTGAAATCAATCTTCTAGAGACTAAGTAGAGGTGAATTTAGAACATCAATCCTACGAGTCATTTTTTACTTCCAAAATTCTCCCAATTAATTATGCTATTTTACGAATCAATGTTTTCTGCACAAGTTGCATGAAATAGGTTCTAAAAGATAATTCCAGGTCTCCAAGACCTTTTATTGTATTTACCCCAGGTTCCTCAGGTTCTAGATCTAACATTACAGGGGTATGACCGACCTTTTTCTTTTTGTAAATCGACAATTACAAGAATTTGATGACGCTACTAGAAGATTTAAATTCCAGCAACACTGTCAAAAATCTTGACTGGTGATGATTAATTATCACGAGGTTCGGTCACGTCACGATCTTGTCATTGGCTTCTCAGCTAGCCCAAATCACAAATGCATCGTTGTATCATGAGGTTCAGTCATGCCATCATCTTGTTGGTGCTTGAATTGCAAATGTATCTTGGTATCACGAGGTTCGGTCACGTCACGATCTTGTCATTGGCTTCTCAGCTAGCCAACGCAAGTATACGTATCGCTCAAGTAATATAGGTCTCTAACAGAGTCCTGGATATCGATCCTACAGAGAGTAATATTAGAGGCTACGAACTAATATTTTAGAAAATCAATACTTAATCACAACAATATAGTTTAAATTTCTTATATGTCACTGATAGACAATTTAAACAAATATGTAATTTTAATAACTCTTGAATAACTAATTTTACTAATAAAGTTTAATATGTGATATTCAATATTTAAGAAAACATCATTCTCCTTGTCAAGAAGTTATAGTGAATGGATAAAATGAATTAGTTTAATTTATATTCTGCCAAATAGCAGCATTCTGCCAAATAGTAGCATTCCTATTCTTTACTCTTTAGTCCAGGCATAAAGAACATTGACTAATTCTATGCTTGGTTACTGATTTTGCGGCTAGGATGGGAGGATACCAGCTCTCACTTCGGAGCTCCCACGTTCCCCTCACTTGAGGGCTAACATCTACACATCAACACCCAAACG
>NW_018165577.1:183939-184795 GCF_001263595.1 Phalaenopsis equestris | reverse complement strand
AAAGCCATACAAACTATAACAAGTAAATAACTTATCTCTAACTTTCTCCCTAAGAACACTCCTTGAAGTTCCTCTGAATCTCTTCCATTCTTTACAGCACACAGAATTCCTCTTTGAAGTAGCAAGGAGGAAGAAATCTCTCACTTTCCCTCCACTCTTATAAATTCTCGAATAATTCCTCACAATTACACACTCTAGAAAGCTCTCTACACACTAATGAAACCTATCTAACCTCCAGAACTCTTCTATTTTCGGCCAAAATCTTCTTTTTAAAGATGTGGATGAGTTTTCCCAAGAGTTGCTTATGCACCCCTCCAATCCCAAAAGTTGCTTATGCACCCCTCCAAAATCCGACCTTGTCCATTATACAAGTACAGATAACTGTCAATCTTGCCGTCGACGGCCTCGATGGCGCCGTCGGCGGCCTCGATGGCGTCGTCAGCGGTCTTGTAGCCTTGCAAAAATCTCGCCGTCGGCGGCATCGATGGCGCCGTCGGTGCCCTAGAGGAATTCTCCAGATTTTGGTCTTTTTTGCTCCAAATTCACTCGTTTTTGCATCTTTTTGCTCTATTGACCTTAATTTATCATTCCTGCAACAAAACATCAAAAATATCTTTCTTTAAAGTGCAATATCATTAAAAACAATATAAAAGAGGTACTAAAATCTCACCATATTTTACTTTGGTCAAAATCCCCCAAACTTAACTATTACTTGTCCTCAAGTAATTTTAGCACTATATAAAAGTTATGATCTACTGTAGTAATATTTTAATTCAAAAATACTATAAGTTTGATTTAGATAAATATCATTTTTAGAAAATATTCAAGTAATTGAATTAACTCTGTAGCCATCAGG
>NW_018165577.1:168171-183839 GCF_001263595.1 Phalaenopsis equestris | reverse complement strand
AAATTACAGGAGAACAAAGAAGGCTCGTTAATGTGCTTAAGAAGGTAAAGATATTTTTTAAAATTCTAAATGATTTTTTTTTTTTTAAATGTAAATTTTTAATAATAATTAAGATACGATTCAAATTTAAATCTTCTAATTAGGCAGACAATTCTTTAACAATTCTTCCATTATTTGTGCACTTTAAATCATATTTTTATTGAGGGATTTAGAGAGAGACAGAGAGAGAGAGAGAGGGAGGAACATTTGTCCCCGTTTCAGTTGGGACTTTTCAAATTGACCCACCACCGAATTATTGTTTTTTAAAAAGGTTTACATATCCGAAGGAGAAAAAAAAAAACTCATTTTCAACTTTCTACTTGCTCTTCACCTAACGTATGATGAGAAACCAACCGAAGGACTGCTGGTAAGGTAAGCCTTCTGGAATATATCAGTGAAATATCATCTAACCATAAGATTATAAATACTCATTTTTTCTTGTGAAGCTTCAATGGAAAAAGAGTAGGTTTAATAAGGAAGAGGCTAAACACAAAAGTTCTAAAATATATTTTCTTATACTTTTTTATTTATTAGACCAGGTTTCATCTAAATGCTCATCTAATTTATTCTTAAGTTATCTTAACTAAATGGAAGAATTAGTTGACAAAATTTTGTTAATTTCATGATGATTATATTAAATATAATAATATTTATGAAATTAGTTGCCCAAATACATTTGTTGACCTCAATTATAAATATCAAAGTACATAAAAGATGAATCAATAGCTTTAAAAAATTATTTGAATAACTAAATAAAAAGTTTATAAATTTACATAGAAAACATGGTCTATTAGTATAATTTTAACAACCATAAAGTATCTTTTTTTAAATATGTTTGATCCTAGGCTAATCTAAGGGGCCTTTGTCACACATGTTGCCACGACTTCTATCACTATTATCTGTCTAACTTTACAGCACGCCATTCAACCTTCTCCTTCCCCTATAAGATAACCTTGGCTTTAGGTGTATTGATATGCATGGTTTGCAAACCATTTTTTCGTTCTAACTGTCCTTTTTAGCTCTCATTTTATAAGTCATTTAATCATCGTAGATTTCTCTCTTGGATATAAAAATTTTGACACAAATTAATAACATATAGTTGCCATTTTTTAGTAAAGTTAAAACATAACATGTTGAAATTACTCAAAACTTCTATAGGGCATTTATCCATAAGCCAATTTTCATGTTTGATCACTCTAAATGATACAAACATTTTGATATAAAATTTGTTTCTTCTTAGTCTTTCTAACTCCTTTAAGTCTGATTTATGTCCTTTTTGAAGTTATTATGGCCCTTTAAAAAATCAAAATTTTTATTTATCAGCTCCATTAGATTTATAGAATTAAGATGTTCTAAATTAATATATTTAATATGTTGGTTAGAGACATCATTTAGGACGATCGCCACAGAGCCACCACCGTTAACCCTTTATCAATCACTATAGCTCGTCCAACCTAAATGGGCTCATTAAGCTGGTCTAGGAAAAATAATAACTAATCATTTTATGTCCGAATATATATAAATACACACACACACTGTATATATGTATATGTTTATATTATATACATACATGTTTATATGGAAGCATATCTTATCTCGTAAGGGGGCAACAAAACATCTCTAATATTTCCAAAATCAGGTATCCTGTCTCCTCTATAGATGCCCCTCTATTTATTAGAATCCTTATGGTCAAGGATGGTAAGGACAAACTGATCCTTAAAGGGGGTTCTAGTGTCTCTAGGTCCTAGTTTATTGCTAGAAATATGCAGCAGCAAGCTGTACAAATAAGGAACCTAAATTGGATGTGGAATTCTCTTTTGAAGCCCTCTATTTTTTTTTATCTTAGAGAATTACACATTCTTTCATCCCTGCGGATGATATAATGAAACTCAGAGGTCTTAGATGAGGAGTAGCGTCGTCTGAAGTAGTGTCGTCGGTCTTCATTTTGTCATTTACTTTATTTCATTGCTATTGATGAGTCGTCAGTTGTTTTTCCATTATGTTGCCCATTTCTCCAAATAGTTATCCATCTCAAATCTTCTAGGTAAACTATGATATGAGAAACCAGTGAACTGGGGAAAACAATAATGGAGACAAACAAAATAAATGTACGGGAAACCTTCTCAAGATGAATTTTTTCCATTAATTGCTCTAAAACATAAATCCAAAGCAAAATTCCTTTTGTATGCTTGAAAGTAACCATACGAAAACTACTTTCCAAGGAATTCAGGTTCATATGCTTATTCTGAGGCTCACAATATTCTACAGAGACAAGTTCCTATAGTTCATTACATCTTAAGTAATCAAAAATACTTAAAAAACACCCGATTGAGGTTACAATCTATTCTAGAAAATATTAACTGTTGTTGTCAATGAACGAAACTTCAACATCTTATCCTAAAGGTAGTAGAGTCCTAAATATTTTAACTATCTATGTGTTTATTTTTAGCTGAAGTTTATCCTACGTTTCAGGTTTTGAATACCTGTCCTTGCAAAATAGAGTTATCACGCCCTAATAGCATGCAAAGTAAATCTAGGGTGACGTCCATCTTTTGTCTTCAGCAGTCCTGTAAAACAAATTTAGCTTAAATTGGTTAATTTATTTTATTTGTTAATTTCTTTTAATTTTTAGAAAACCAGGTCAAAATGCTCATGGCTCCGCCGTCCCGAGGTCGTTGTGTATTCAGGTCTACTTAGTCTGAGAGGTGGTCAAACCTACTTTGACTGGAAGATTCTTGTCAGCAACCACTGATTACGTGGTCTAAGAGATTTTCATAGATTTAGTTATTTGGGGTTAAAGTTGTGTTCGGTGAACTTTGTTCATTAAGGTTTCATCTAAGTTTTAATGTATTTTTCAGATTTTAGGTTTGCAAAATTTTAGGTTGCTTAAGTCTTATTGTCGATTAAATTGTTTTTTTTTGTCATTTTATTTTGGTTCTATGGGATGAGTTAGTCAAGATCTCATGGTTCCATCATTCCGGGGTCATTGAGGTTTGCGGTATGATTAGTCACATGTGACTGGAAGATATTTTGTTAGCAGCCATGGGCTGCCTCCTCCAAAATACCTTCTCCAACCAAGTTGCATTTTCTGTTCATGTTTAAGTTTTAATGTATTTTAGGGTGAATTTTTTTATTACTTTATTTAGGTTGGTTTATTTTTTTATCCCAAATTGTTCCCGATTGAGGCTATGTGTGCATTTGTTCTCGTACAAGAAGTCAAACCCTACTTAACCTCCGTTACCTAAATTTAGGTTTATTAGCTCAAGTTGTGTTGACAAGTCTAAGATTATTCTCCAAGCAATCCAAGTTAACCTTAGTTAGGCTGATTGTACCTCGGACTATCCTCAAGCTTAGTTCAAGTTTACCAAAATTTAATAGGATCAACCTAGGTGAGCTTAGTTGGATCAGCACCAAACTGAACCTATTTAATTTGAACTAACTTGGAAAAAATTGAATTAGTTCTAAATTTTATTTAACTTAGAAGTAACTCAGGGTAGGCTGAGCTGATTTAAATTAAATATGTTGGGTCAGGTTTAAGATAAATTAAACTTATGTGAATTCTGAGTTAATTTAAACTCAAATGATTTAAGCCTATGTTTGGCTAAAATTGAATTGATCCTAGCTAAATTTGGTTTGATACTTGAAATAAAATCAAAGTTTAAGTCTCAAATCAGGTAGATTCAAGTTATCTTAAATTTTCTTGAGATTATGGTGTGTTTGGGCTAACCATGTTAAGTCGGGTTGGCCTGGTAATGTCAGTTGATTTGGGCTAAAAGGAAGTTATGTCGGGTAGACCTGACAGTTTCAGTTGAATTGCGTTGACCTGAGTTAGGTTGGGTTGACCCAATGATTCAAATTAATTGGCTTAACCCGAGTTAGATCGGGTTGACCTGGTGATTCAGGTTATTTGGCTTAGCCAGAATTAAGTATGGTTGACCCGTTAATTCAGTTGATTTAAGTTAACTCGAGTTAGGTTGGGTTGATCTGTTGATTCAGTTGATTTGGGTTATCCCATTTTAGGTGCAATGGACTTGGTGATTAAATTGAATTGGGATATTCCAAATTAGGTCTGGTTGACCCAGTGATTCAGTTGATTTGGGTTAACCTTAGTTAGGTCAAGCTGACTCAATAATTCAGTTGAATTGAGTTAACCAGAGTTAATTTGGATTGACCCGGTGATTCAGTTGATTTAACTAATTCTATATTAGACTAAACCTAGTGGAGATTTAGTTAAGTTAGGACTATTTGAGACCTTGGTTAGGTCTAAGTTTGGACCTAAATGAATTTATTTTGAACAGAGTGTAAGTTAGATTAGACATAGGTTTTAAATTTAACGAGAATTGAACCTAAATAGATAGCTTAGTCTAAGTTTGAGTAGTCTTAGGGTTTTGGTTCAATGTTGGTCTTAAGTCTAATGTAGGTTAGACTTAGGGTTTAGATTCAATATAAGTGTCGGCACTATTTTGGTTAAAGAGTTATTTGTTGGAAGTTGTCGGCCGCAGGGATTAAAATCCCGTCGCCCGCTTCGGAAGGACATTTAATATATATATATATATATATATATATATATATAAGTTTTCAAAAAATATGAAATCAAACTCACCCCATACTTTTCATAGTTTAAATGAAAGAGCACTATACCTCAAACTTTGTATCTATCTCAATGGATAAACATAAGACTTGAGGACAAGGTTTGATCAAATAACCTAAGAAATATATGACATCTGTTTGGTCTGCGAAACAGTTATATTTTTCAAAATTTTTATTTGCCGAAAATTTCCCCTATTTAATATGAAGAATTAAATAGGGTTCATATTAAGCTGGGTTCGGATAAGCTTCCTATAAGGGCAAACCCCTATAGTTAATTACATCTTAGATAACCAAAGTCACCTAAGAAAACTCTCGATAAAAATCAGGAAATATTATCTTCAAAGATGTCAAAAAGATAGGAATTTTCAATGAAATTGGAAAAACGAGGTGTGAAAAGTGATTGTTTCAAGTTTGGAACATTTTATCATTGGAATCCAAAGGAGGAAGACTAGGGGATGTCATAGATCCGGAGGAGAACCTTGGTGACTTCCCAGTCTATCCTATTGTTTGGCTTCAATTTTGAGGAGAAATTATTTGAATGTTTCATCCTACCAATTTTATTAGTTAGGGCTTATATTTGTGTGAAACGATCACACAAATAGCTTGGAAGATGTGAGGGTTTAAGTCATGACAGACGACAACCTCAGAATCCTAAAATGAGTTAGAGCTTAGATTATACAATAGAGCTATACAAAGGCCTAAAGATAAGGTGAGGATTTATGTTGCATAAGCAAACAACCTTGAAATCCTATGGTTTTTTGTTTAATTCTAAGGAAAGAATGGTTTAGCTGGGGAAGACAGGTTTGTTGCTGAAGATGGTCGTACTGCCCACAATGCTAGCTCCAAGCTCTCTGCCGTGACGAGTTTAAGTTTTCTAGGGTGTCAATTTATGATGTCAAATCAGTAGCCCTATGATTGTAGTTCTTTAAAAAATTTATGACGGCATGTTAAAGTTGATTAGAGAGACACCGGTTAGGATCCTACGGTTACCCCATTCCAGTACCACTATTTTCTATTGGATTCATTTAGTCAAAATGGATTTACTAAACTCAACTTGATGAGTTCCATACTTTCATTTAGACCGTCAGAAGCCTCGTTAGTAACCAAGGTTACCTCCTCCGAGTGATTCTCGATCATATAATAGAGATGTCTTAATTTAGTTGCTTAATTTAGTTGTACATCTTAATTTAGTTGCAACTGTAGTTTTGTGTGATGTTTGTGATTAAATTTTGAGTTATTTTATAGTTTGAATGTTGTGGCGATGATTTTTATCTTGGTTGATTTTAATTTTAGTTTTGGTGTTACGACTATCCTAGCAATTTTGGTTTTCATGCAGTGTGACATCATTGTTTAACATGCAAGTTCTGTAAGCATCAAAGTGCAGTGTGGAAAGTATAGAAAAAGAAGGTACTGTAAATTGTAAAAGCGTACCTAGATGGTTTTCCTGTCATCTCCGGCTGAAACTCAAAATGAAAGTTAGGGCATTTTATGTAAAGCGAGAATAATAAGGCTCCTAGATTATATCTTGGTGAGTCATTATTGGTTTGATTAAGGATGAATTTATTAAGAAAAACTTATCAAGTTTAGTAGACCTCCGAGGAATCCAGCAGTATGGTTGTCAAAAAAGCTCGTTGTTCGCGAACAGCTCTTGTTCGGCTCGTTAAGTTGCTCGTGTTCAGCTCGTTCGTAAAGTATACGAGTCGAACACAAAAAAAATTTTAAAGCTCAAATTATAAATGAGCCGAGCATGAATAGATCTTTGTTTAGTGTCTTCTTTTGTATATATTTAATCCAGGTTTGAATCCCACACTTTACATCTATTTTTCTCAATTTATGTTTAATGAGCCAATTTCAAGCTGAACATAAGCCAAACACGAACACAAATGTTTAAATCGAGCCAAACACGAACACACTGTTCACGAGCCGATTTCGAACACAAGCCAATTTTGAACATGATCTATTTTAGTCGACCTTGACTAGCCGACCGCGAGCCAAGCCGGGGCTCGCTCAAGCTCGGCTCTTTTACAGCCCTAGCCAACAGGTCAGGAGAAAAAGGTAGGTCCATGCTTCCCCTCACCACCCGGTGAAAAGTCTCGAGCTCATTTAAACTTATTATGTTGCTTAATAATCCAACCTGTAAATATTTCTAGTGTTCAATGAACAGTGATGTTTCAATTATCCCTAAGAGTAGGGTGATTATCATTTAACCTTCAATTCAAGAATTACGTAGGTAAAGAACCTTAAAGCGGCAAGTTAGTGTTATTGAGACACTTAGCCAATTTTGGTTTTAACTTGGGCTTATAGTGTTCAATTTCTAGTTACATTCATCTTTCTAATCCTCATTTAATCAAATTTGATTTAGCTTAGGTCACTACTAAGCTCTTAAGATCCTGGTGGATGTCTTAGTCATATTTAAAAGAAATTGAATTTTAAGAGATGATGATTTATTATAAAAAATTTTGAATGTCATTTGAACATTAAAAGGGGGTATTAAATTAATGAGTTATTCACACCCAAAACCATACCCCTAAGTCTAAGATCATTTAATTTTACAGACTTCCAAATTTTAATAATCAAGGAAATTTCAAATTTATGCTTTAATCGGAAAAAGTGAGATTGGTTTCTACCAATTAATCCCTTGTGTTTCAATAATCCAAATATGTTAATTAAGATCAAAGTTTTCTCATTTCCCTTTCTTGAATTAATCTTAAATGTTAATTAACAACATGCTAATTATTATGATTAATTTATGCAAATAATAGACATAAGCTTGAAAAAAATGGGTCTCTATCTTGAGGTCTTCTCTGACTTTGCATAAATAAGAGAATATCCCCAAAGATAGAGGCAACATTATCCCAAAATATCAAATCATGGTGAAATGTCTACATGCATGAAGAGTTAAAATACTCAAATCAGAATCAAAATACTTAGAACAATACTAAATTTATTAAAAATAAAATATTCATCAAATAAACTTCAAACAATTTTCACATTATTCTCCTCTATTAACTGAGCACTAGGATATTTTTATTTTATTTTTGTGGTTTTTCTACACCAAGATATGGATTTTTAAAGATCAGGTATTTAAATAAACCAGAAAATACCCTATTTTTTCTATTTAAACGCGAGACACCATATGGGGCGCTCTGGTTGGACTCCACCTTCGATGTAGCTGCTGACTCTGCTTGAGCTTTATGCACCACACTCCCATCCGACACAATCAGAGCCCTCCATTTGATACACGCATGATCCAACAGCTCCGTATCATCGTCCCCAAATAGAGTGAATTCGTGACCGTTAACATTAGAACCTTAAGATCTCACTGATTTATCAAAAAAATGACCTCAGTTTTGATCCTATGGACTCATCTAGGAGTGATGAACACATCCATATGGTGAACATGTCATTAAACTAACCCTAATCAAATGGAGAATGAAAGTAGGCAATGAAAATAGGGTCGGGAAAAGGGGGAGTTCAATACCTTTGCTCTGAGAAGGGAAGCTTCAATCAGAGGTTTTCGTCACGTCCTTAGAGGTCCAAGGAGGCTAGTGATTGAGCCTCTCGTCGTGGTGAAAGGTCTAGACCCAAATTCGATCAATACCGAATTTGGGTGTTGGGGGTTTGATCGGGTTTATCTTCTTTTACTCTGGTGAAAGTGTTGGTGAGTTTAGTTTGATTTTTCTGCACTGTGGAGGTGTGGAGAGTTTTGTCTTGTCTCCGGCAAGGATTTGAGCTCAAAATTTGAACTCCGGGAAGGGGAATTATGGAAGGGAGGTGGTTGGGTTGCACTAAGGAGGTCTCAAAGAGGCTATAGGAGCAATTTAGAGGGGTTCCATGAGAGAAATTCAGCACCTCTCTCTTAGTTGTGAAGGGGCCATTTTATAACCATGGCCAAAGAGGAGAGCTCAGGGCCTTGTTATGGGTGTAAAAGCTTGCTTAAGTGGAGGGATGAGGAGCTTCAAAGGTTAATTAGGGTGAGGTAGCCTCTAGCTTTAATATTGGGTTTGATTTGGTCTAGGGGCTCTCGGTTTTGGGGTTTTCTGGCGACTAGGCTAGCCGGCAGAGCCAGGGGAGTTGGCCGGGACGTTAGGTGAGTCAGGAGAGGCTTAATTATGATTTTTTGGGTTAGTGATGATGAGGAAGATTTTTTATTAAGGCCCAAAAATGGGCTTTAGTCCCTTAATTTATGGATCTGGTGGTCCATATCTTGCTTGGGTGGGTTTAGTATGGTCCAAAGGAAGAGTTTAGCGGCTGTGAAGTTACAAATTTGGTGACCATAGGGTGGTTAGGTCAATTTTGGTGTATAGGTTCAATTTGGGTCCAAATGACCAAAGGCTGGGTTTGGGTTAGGCTAGCCATAACTTTGAGCCCAAATGGTTCAATATTTTGTAGATGATTGAAATGAAGAGTTTTGATGAAGGATTAAAATGATTTTGAGTTCAATTGGGGGTTCAATTTGAAGGATTTTGGAAATTTGAAGGATTTTGGAAAAGGATTTTGGAAATTTGGTCACTTTGGGCATATTGGGCTAGACTTGGGTCTAGATTGGGGTAGGCTTGGGCTGAGTCCAAATTGATTATTGAAAATGGTCATTAATAATTTCATGAAGAGTTTTCAACAAAAATTGGGTGCCAATTTTGGGGCCAAGGCAATCAATTTGGTGAAATTTGGAAACATAGCTAATTTGGGGCAAAGTTGGGGATTTTTGGATTTAGGTTGAAATTAAATAAAATTGAGGCTTCACCAAGGCCAATTTAAGGTCAATTTTGATTTTTAAGATTTTTATAAAGAGTTTAGGATTCAAATTGAGGCCAATGGAGTAGGTCATGGGCTTCAATTTTGTGGGATTAGGAACCAGGTCATAGTGTAAAAGTTTGGGTTTTGACTTAAATAAAAATTGGGCTCAAAGAATCGGCCAATTGAGCTTGGATTTAATTTAAATTGATCATTTGGAAGGTGAATTTGAGTTTATGATTGAAATTGGGAGAAACTCAGACCAAATTGATGGACATTTGAGGTAAATTTTGGGAAATTGGACCTTTAAAGGCAATTTTGGGGTTTTGGTCAAAATGATCAAATTGATCAAATTAGGTCTAATTGAGGAGTCCAGATGGGTTCTAAAGACATTTGGAGTGATTTTGAAGGTTTTGGGAAAGTTTGGGGTGTCAAGGGTATTTTTGTAATTTTGGCTATTTTGGGGCTATTTTGGTAAATTTGGTATATTTGGGTAGTTTTGGGTAATATCGTTATTTTCAAAAGATTTGAAATGATTTTTGAACAAATTTGGATATTTTGGATGGATTTGGGGGTTTTGGGAATTTTGGCTAAATTTAGGGCTTCAAGGGTATCTAGGTAATTTGGGGGATTTTGAGGCAAAAGACCAAGTTGGATATTTTGGTAGAATTGGGGAGATAACCACCATAAATGAGCTATGGACCAATGGAAACCGCATTTGGGTCTTCTATGTACTGGTCTTAGCTAAACCCTAGCCTAGGGCTTGTAGATTTAAGGGACCATCTACATGAGTCTCCGAATGGATCAAGGGACCAAAGTCAGGAAAATTTGGGTTTAGAGTTGTGAGTGATTGTGATTGAGAGTGAGTGCCTTAGTCCTAGAGCAACACCCAGAGTTAACCCTCAGGGTAAGCAGTCCTATGGGAACTCATCTTGAGCTCCCCCATAATGACCCTACCGCTAAGTGCTAGAGGTTAGGACCAATATATGGAACTTCGAGTTGAGTAAAGATGAGGGTAAAATTTCTAATGGTAAGGGTTCATTTTCTAGCTTTCTAAGAATAGTCAATAGGAAAGTCCTATGGTTAGACGTTTGGCTAACAAAGAGGAAAAACTAAACCTCAACTAGAAGTGAGGTCAACAATAAGTCAAACATAAAAGGTTGGCTAAGACTAATGTAAATTATACTTAGAATTTAGGTTCAAGATAGGTTGAACTAGAAAGGTTGACTAAATCTAATGTAAGTTTGACTCAGGTTTTAGGGCTAGGTTCAATTTGGGTTGAACCTAAAAGAATGACTAAGTCCAATGTCAATTAGACTTAGGATTTAGGTTTAATATAGGTTGAGCCTAAAAATGTTTGTTGGGTCATATTTTGAGTTAGAATTAAGTTTTAGGCTTAGGTTCAATGAAACTAAGAGTTTGGCATTATGGTTGGGTCTGATACAAGTTAGAACCAGTATTTAGAGTTAGGTTCAAGTAAGGTTGAACCTAGGTTTAAGATTTAGGTTGAGTCTAATATGGGTTAGACCCGACATATAGGGTTAAGTTCAAGTTAGCTTCAACCTAGGTTTAAGGTTTAGGCGGTCTAATTAGGCTAAAGTTAAGTTGAACATAGGCTTAAGGTTTAGGTTTAGTCTAATATAGGTTAGACCCAACATTTAGGGTTAGGTTCAAGTTAAATTGAACCTACCTTTAAGGTTTAGGCTGGGTCTAATATGGGCTAGACACAACATTTGGGGGTTAGGTTCAAGTTTGGTTGAACCTATGTTTAAGGTTTAGGTTTGTTCTAATATCAGTAAGACCCAAAATTTAGGGTTAGGTTTAAGTTAGGTTAAACTTAGGTTTAAGGTTTAGGCTGGGTTTAATATGGACTAGACCCAACATTTAGGGTAAGGCTCGAAGTAGGTTGAACCTGAGTTTAAGGTTTAGATTGGGTCTAATATGGGCTAGACCCAACATTTAAGGTTAGGTTAAATATAAGTTGAACATATGTTTAAGGTTTAGGTTGGTTCTAATACGGGTTTAACTCAACATTTAGGGTTAAGTTGTGTTGTCAGAATTGGTTTAGTGGTTTAACCAACCTAAGGATAAATTTGGTCTAAAATGTTAAGAATTATATTTATAATTTTACCCTTAATTTTTTAATTTTGCATTTTAAATTTCTAATTTTGCATTTTAAGATTCTTAACGGTGAAAATTATCATTTTTAGGGTTTATTTCAGCCCAAGATTTTTTTTTTCAATTTTCATTTTAGTTCGTACTTTTCTATGTTTTTATTACAAGTTTTGTAATTATTTTTCCAAATAATTACACTTTTGATATCAAATTCACCAATTTAGGGTTCGTGTTTTCCTCTGATCTTGGAAAAATTAGGGATTAGTCCATTTATCATAAGGAAAAACCCTCCAAATTTTGGATTTTTTCTTATTATAATTATTTTTTAATAATTTAAATACTTTTGAGAGTATTAATTTAATAGAAATTATATATAAGTTCATTATTTCTAAATTTATTTTTATTATTTTATCCTATGTTTGCTGAGTTTAGGAAAAGATGATGTTTTAATGTTTTTTAGGATTTTTTTTATTTATTTAATCAGAATACTTAATTTTGTTATTAATTCATGTGGTGTCATGACTTTCCTCGGATGCTCCGAGTGCTTGCGCGGTGTCTTCTAGTTGGGAGTACTTTTTGTGTTGTCGGTTGAGGTGGCGATGATCTGAGGTAGTCCTCTGCGGTTTGATAATCCCAATTACTTTTAACCATTTATTTAGTATACATAGAACAGAATGACATCGGCTCATCATCCCAAAGGTATGATGAACTGAGCACAGTCCGCGATCAAAACTAAATTTCTCCCACGATTCTTCATGAACTCTTGCAGGGTTTGTTCCTAAGGCTTCATGAACTTAGAAAAAGACAAATATATAGTTTATGAAGCAAGAATTGTTCATTTATCTAACAAAAAACCAACCCCCAAAGCAAATTTTAGGGTTTTTTATTCATACCTCATTCCCAGAGGTGTGGTCTTGATTAGGTTTGACACACATGATCATTGTGACACAATAAAGCTTCTCCTTCTATCAATTTCAATTAAAATTGGCTCTAGCTATGAACTAGGCAAAATGGTTGCTCGCTTTGTTGTTGGGATTAGTTAGAGGCTATGGGAGGCTTGATTGTGATTTGAGGAGTGTCTTATAGATTCTAGGATGTATTTGGAAAAGTTAATTTTGGGATTTCAAATGAGTTTATCTCAAGCCCAAAATTTTTCATGGATTTCAATGCAAAATTACGGCTTCACAATGGCAGTGATGAGCTACGGACAGAGGGGTTATGTTGCTTAAGTCCTAAGGAAGGTTTTTTTGTTTTGGGAGGCAGGGCTTTAAAAACTCTACCTGAAGTTCATTCTCTTTATGGATCTCGAGTTTGTTTCTTAAATAGCCATTAGAGACCATGGAAGAGCTCAGAGAAAATTGCATGAGTTTGGGTGGCTACTCATAGATTCTAAAGAATCTCAGAGGACCTCAGAGGTTGTTTTAGCCATGGAAATTCTAGCTAAAAATTTCTAATAAGAGTGGATAAAGAGGAGAGTTCGAAGAGAAATTTGAGCTCATTGGAGGAATATTGAGGTGGATAAAGGGCCCAGAGATGATTTGGCTTGACCACCAAAGCTTGGTACAAAAGGATTTTATATGAAGGCCATGTAGAATTACATGTATCTCCTCTCTTGATGAGCCCACCATGTTAATAATTGAAAGGCCTAATTTAGGTTTGAAAATGGTTAATGGGTTGATCATGTCACGGTTGTGGTCCATGGGTCATGGATGCTCTAATAAGAGTGGGCTTTGGGCCATGAATTGGGTTAGATTTCTTTAGGGTTGGGCTTAGGCTAGCCCTCCTAAAATTTTTTTTAATTAATTGTGTAATTTAAGGGATGCATGGAGAATGACCCCATAGGAGTTAGGTTGACCACATGACTGTAGGGTTGACCTTACAGACCTATATGGACATGGTCATGGGGTTCATCATATGGTATTTTTCATGACCATATGGCGTCAAGTCTAATTGGAGGGTAAATATAGTAATTGGTAAAAAATTGTCTAAATTAGGGTTAGGCCAAATTATTTTGACCAATCAATGCTAAACTCTAAATTTTGAGGTCAAAGGGACGCATTAGGGTGTATTCCTGATTTGGGTTTAGTAGGGTTAGGGGGTACTCTTGGGAATCCTAAGGACCCACTAAGATGACCACTCCCCTAAGTTGAATATTGTGGTTATGGTAATTTCAAGGATTCATGGGGAGGTTACTTGGGTTTTAAAATAGATTTAGATGACTTAGGGCTTGTCTTACCCATGAAGTCAATTTAGTTCCTTTAGTTTGTCAAAACCTTAAACCAGTCAAACCAACGGGTTAAGGCTTAGGCTTGATCTAGTGGGGTTTCAATGAATACAGTACCAGTTTAGGGTCATAAGTAGGGTCAGTAGGGTGAACCCTCACAAAAGTGAGGTCAACAAATAGACCACCAATATGTGTGTTGTACCGAACATGTATGCCACACATATTTGAGTTTGCCAAGCAGGCCAATGAAATTCCATAATGTTTTAGTTTGTCATAAATTTTTTGAAGGTCACTTGTGATTAAGTTAAGATTTTCACTGAGGAATCAAATGTCAAGTCATCTAGTTCTTAACGGAGAATACCATTGTTTCATATCAGGAGGGTCTCACATCCTCCTTTAGAACATGCTAGAGAAAAAGGGCATTGGGACCCATGGAAAGGTCCAATCAACCCTCAAAAGGTCAATGTCATACCCCTATTTTGTTAGGAAGGAATATTGATGCACTTACATCCTAAGTAAGAGGAGAGCATGTAAGCTAGAGGTAAGTTGTTATTTTGTGTCAGAAAGGCCTTACATCCAATAGCGAAAGGAAGCTATGTGAAATTTACATAGAGATGATTTGGTTATGAATCGTTATTAAATTTTAAAGTTTGTTAGATATAGGTTATTGATCCCAATTCTCTTTATATATTTTAATGCGATGTATGCAATTATACTCTTCATTTCCTTAATTATAATTCTCACTTTGCAACGACGCCAAAAACTTGATCTCAAGCAAAAGGTAGGTAAAATCTTGACTTCGAAGCAAATAAGAATACAGTTATACTATTTAAATATGGGATACTACGCAAGTATACGTATCTTTATCAAGTAATATAGGACTTTTTGATTAAGCCATGAATATCAAACCCACATAGACAAAGACAATATGCAACTACAAATCACAAGAAATTAGATAATAAATTCTACTTAGCAAAATATTCTTACTCAAACTCTAGATGCTACATTAGGAATGAAAGTTTGATTCATTTTGTAATTTCTAATAATTGAAGATAAAGTAAGCAACTAACTAACTTAATTAGATATTTGCAAGATGAAGGCTTTTCCTTATCATGAATCAGTAACAAGTATAGGAATTCTATTATGGAAGTATTCTAATTGCGTTGTGCCAAATAGAAGCAATAATATTATTTTCCCTTACTAGAGATGCTATAAAGAACATTGGTTAATCTATAGTTTGAATAGTCTTTAAGACGGGTTAGGTAAAGAAGATACTAGCTCTCACTCTAGAGTTCCTTCTTCTCCCTCTGCCTGTGTGCTAAGATCTCGCATCAAAACCTAAAATTATAAATTAAATTGGGGGCTTTAGCTTATCACCCTAGGGACCTCTAATTCTACACCCTTCAAAGTTTATTTCCAAATTTATTTGCTCTCAACCCCAAGATACACCTAAAATATATAGTGTTTTTATACACATTTTTATACCTATTTTTGAGATATTGCGCATTAATGAAGGCTATTTTTGTGTTTTTCTTGTAAGTATAATCAAATGGATGGAAAATGCTAAAATGAGTGAAAAAGGGTCAAATTTAGAGAAAAAATGAAGAAATGTGCAGAATGAACTAGGGCGCCTAAGTGCTCAGATCCGTGCCTTACGGTCAGAGGCTCCGCACCTAAGCGCCAGGCACGCCACACTTAAGCGCCAAAGTTATTTACTCATTATTTGAAGAAATATTAATTGGAGCGGAATTTTGAAGAGATGTTTGAAGCAACCCTTGATAAAAATGTGGGAAATAACCAATGGACACGAAAGCTCATTCAATAGCTTATGAGGAGACAAATTCTAGAAGATTCATTGAATGGGGACACATTTTTGAAGAGACACCAAGACACCCCTTGGATTTTTATTAGAAAAGACTTATATTATCCAGGACATGAGGCCAGCAGCCACCCACCAAAAGATCAC
>NW_018165577.1:102463-168161 GCF_001263595.1 Phalaenopsis equestris | reverse complement strand
CTCCCCCCCCCCCCCGCCGCCGCCGGCCACCTTTATTTTATTTTATTTTATTTTAAGTACAAGTTTGAATTGCAAGAGAAGGAAAAGAATTCTAAGGGGAAGAAAATTCAAACGAACTTCAAGACATTTAGTGGAGAGGATTTGAGATAAGTGTTTATCTTTGTGACTACCTTGGTTTTTAATTTAGATTTTTTGTTTGTGTGCAAGATTTCTACTTTTAAAATCTTGTGTGCTTATGTTTTCTCCATGAATTCTGAGTAGTTTTATTTATCTTTTTCCTTAAAATAATAAGTGATTAAATGTTCAAAGGAAGTTGTGTGAAGTATTAGACTTCAATGGTTGAAGAAGTTGTGATGATTCAAGACCTTGCACTTTTTTTACTTCTTGATTTTGCCAATTAAGATGTTAATACTTGTTTTGAGAACATGTAAGATCCGATATGGATTTATCTCAGTCAATAAATTGTTGAAATCACATATTGATTTCATGAATGAGAATATATTTCATGGGTTTGAGTGCAAATAATCAGGGAAATAAATTTTCAAGGGTGTAGAATTAGATGACGTTAGAGTGACTAGAGTAACAGGCTAAAGCCCCCATATTGATTTATAGTTTTAGGTTTTGAAATGAGATGTTAGCCCCCATGTGGAGGGGGAAGAGGAACTCTAGAGTGAGAGCTAGTATCTTTCCTTCACAGTCGGTCTTCAAGACTATTCAAACTATAGATTGACCAATGTTCTTTATAGCATCTCTAATGAGAGTAATAAAATATTATTACTCCTACTTGACACAACACATTTAGTATACTTCCACAACTAAATTTTTATATTTACAACTGATTCATGATTTCATGATAAGGAAAAAGATTCATGATAAGGAAAAAGATATTTTACTTATACTGTCTTCATCTTGCAAGTATTTTAGTTAAGTTAATTAGTTCCTTACTTTATTTTAAAATTAAACAAAAATTACCAAAATAATCAAACTTTCATTCTTAATTTACATCTTAAGTTTGAGTGAGAATATAAATTGCTAAGTATTTTGTCATCTTAAACTAATCCTTCCCGTGGGTTCAATATTCGGGACATAATCAGAGAAGTTCTATATTATTTGATAATGGTACGTATATTTGCGTAGTATCCCATATTGAAATATTATAACTATATTCTTATTTGCTGCATAGTGAAAAATTTACCTAGCCTTTGCTTTGGATCAAGTTTTTGGCATCCATTGCAAATTAAGAATATCTTTTAAGGAAACTAATCGCATACATAGCATTTTACTTCTATCTATATAGAAAGTTGGGATCAAGTTCTTATCGCTGTTGCTGGGGAAGGAACAAAAATATTTATTAGTAATTTTCAAAAATTTTCAAAAAGAAGTATTTGCACAACAAATTTTTTAGTAAGTTTTATTTAAAAATTTAAGATTTATTTTAAGAATATTGTAGTGTTGTTTTTATATAAAGTTTTTTTTTTGTGTGTTTTTATTTTTTGCTTTATTTTATTTCATTATTTTTTTTTATAGTAATGTATGCATAGTTTAGGTTCTGCAGGACTAGTGTTTTATGACTCTAGATTAGAAATAACTATTAGAAAAAATTAAAAATTAAAAATTACTGAACAATTTTAAGAAATGGCAAATCAAAATAATCAAAATGTTAAAAAGTTTAGACCATTAAGAGATTATGCAAACCCTATGGTAGATGAACTTCATTGTAGTATTCAAAAACCAACTGTAGCAGCTAATTCATTTGAGCATAAACCTGCTATTATCCAAATGGTATCAAAAAATCAGTTTCGAACTACACCAATTGAAGATCCAAATTTATATCTTACCAATTTTTTGGAATTATGTGCTACATTTAAATATGATGGTGTATCAAATGATGTTTTAATACTTAGATTACTTCATTTTTCACTGAGAGAAAAATGCTAAGATATAGTTACCTTCGTTATCACCTGGATTTATCAAAACTTGGAGTAATTTTTATCAAAACTTGGAGTAAGTTAGCACAAAAATTCCTTGCTAAATATTTTTCACCATCAAAGATTGCAAATCTTAGAAATGATATTAGATCTTTCAGTCAGTATGAAGGGGAATCTATTTATGAAGCATGGGAATGATTGAAAGAACTCTTAAGAATGTCTCCACACCATGCTATGCAGATTGGTTAATAATTCAAATATTTTACAATAGATTAGTTGGATCTCTTACATCTACTATCGATGTTGTTGTTGGTGGTTCATTGATGCCAGAACCATTTAATGATGCTTATGCTTTAATAGAAGAGATGGCTACCAATAATTTTTTATGGCCTTTAGAGAGGGTAAATCTTAAGAAAGTAGCCAACGTTCATGAAGCTAATGCTTTTGGCATGTTAGCAAATCAAGTTGCTGCAATTTGAAGGAAGTTAGACCAATTTGGAATGATTTTTTCTCAACAAATTTCCATGATTGAAGAGAATTCATTAGGCAAAATGATAGATTCTCAAGCATCATTAGAAACTTTGGATGCCATAAATAACAAGCAGAATAACCCATATTCAAATTATTATAACTCAAGTTGGAAGAACCAATTCCAACTTTAATTGGAATAGTACTACGGGCGGTAATAACCAATAATAGGGGCAAAATCAAGTAAACCCAGTGGGAAACTAGAATAATTAAAGGAATAGTAATTATAGACCTACCTGCCCTCCAGTTTTTAACAGTAATTCATTATTTAAGGAGAAGAAGTTATTTATAGAAGAAGTGGTGTTATAAATGGGAAATCAGTTACAAAGTGAAGGAGCTACAGTTAGAAATATTGAGAATCAACTTTGAAAAATAGTAAATTCATTAAGTAATATATCCCAAGGAACACTTTCTATTAATACAAAAATAAATCCAAAAGGCCAGAATAAAGAGCAAGTAAAAGTCATTCAACTTCGACGTGGAAGAGACTTGGAAGGTAGACTTCAAAAAGAGACTGAAGTAGAGGGAGAGAAGAGATTAAAGAACCAAAAAAGGACGCTCTGAAAGGTTTAGAAAGTCCTATTTCTTCACTTAAAGTTGATTTAGAAAGACCACCACCTCCATTTCCTCAGAGGCTTTGACAACAAAGGTTGGATAAGCAATTTTCAAAATTTATGGAAATTTTAAGAAGCTTATAATTAACATTCATTTTGTTGAAGCCTCGGAACAAATGTCAAGCTAAGCGAAATTTATGTAGGACATCCTTAACAGAAAAATGAAGTTTGAACATAATGAGACTGTTGCAGTTACCACTTAGTGAGGAGTGCAGTGCTATAATTCAGAAAAAAGCTTTCTAAAAAGCTTAAAGATCCTGGTAGTTTTACAATTCTATGTGCAATGTTTTATGGGAAAGCTTTATGTGATTTAGGTGCAAGCATTAACCTTATATCATTATCAATATTTAAAAGATTGGTATTAGGAGAAATAACCTATACTACTGTAACTCTGCAGTTAGCATATAGATCAATAACATATCCTAAAGGAGTTATAGAAGATGTCCTAGTGAAAGTGGATCAATTTATCTTTCCTGTTGATTTCATTGTATTAGATATGGAGGAAGATAAAGAGATACCTATCATTTTGGGGAGAACTTTCCTAGCCACTGGATAAGCAATGATAGATGTGCAAAAAAGAGAATTAATTATGTGCATTAATGATCAAACAGTTACATTTAATATTTCCAAATCAATGAAGTACCCTACAAAAGTTAAAGATAACGAATGCTATAGAATAGATGTGATAAGATATTTAAGTGAATGTCATTTCAAAATAACTTATGAAGATAAATCTAAGATGAAAGCATTAGAACATGATCAAGAAGAGAAATTAGATCAACATGAAGATTTATCTAAGGAAGATTCAACTTATTTTCAAGAAAGTTTTGAAGTTTTGGACACAACACATAAGGAAACATCTTTTTGTCTATCATTGAAAAACCTCCTTAGCTTGAGTTGAAGTTTCTTCTTCAACATTTGAATTATGCCTTTTTAGGTGAAGTTGGTTCACCTAAAAGGAAAGTTTTGAATTTTTGGACACAACAAAAAAGGAAACACCTTTTTGTCCATCATTGAAAAACCTCCTTAGCTTGAGTTGAAGTTACTTCCTGAACATTTGAAGTATGCCTTTTTAGGTGATTCCTCTACATTACCTATTACAATTTACTTGAAATTAACTACTCAAGAAGCAGATAGTTTGATGAAAATTTTAAGGAATTATAAGAAAGCCTTCGGATGGACAATTACTGATATAAAAGGAATCAGTCCTTCAATCTATATGCATAGAATTTTTATGGAAGAGAACTGCAAACCCATGGTTGATCCTCAAAGGAGATTGAATCCTGTTAAGAATGAAGTTGTCAAGAGAGAAATTTTAAAATGGTTAGATGCTGGAATTATCTAAATTATTTCAGATAGAGCATGGGTTAGTCCAATTCACTACGTTCTTAGGAAAGGAGGAGTGACTGTGACTTTGAATGAATGTAATGAGTTAATACCAATAAGACAAGTTGTAGGATGGAGAATATATAGTGATTACAGAAAACTAAATCTCACCACAAAGAAAGATCATTTCCCACTACCCTTTCTAGATCAGATGTTGGATAGACTAGCTGAGCATAAATACTTTTGTTTTTTGGATGGATATACTAGTTATCATCAAATACAAATATCCCTTGAGGATCAAGAGTAAACAACTTTTATCAGTCTATATGGTACATTTGCTTTTACAAGGATGCCCTTTGGTTTATGCAATGCACCTGCTATATTTCAAATATGTATGATGGCTACTTTTTGTGAGTTAATTGAAAAAGGAATTGAGGTTTTTATGGATGATTTTTTAGTGTTTGGAACTTCATTTGACTCATGTCTAGAACATAAATCAAAAGTTCTGAAGCATTGTGAAGAAATAAATTTAGTCCTTAATTGAGAAAGTGACAGTTTATGGTAGCAGGAGAAATTGTTTTGGGACATTAAATTTTATAAAATGGTGTGGAAGTAGACCCTGTAAAAATTCAAGTGATCGAAAAATTCAAGTGATCGAATTTACCTTACCCAACAAGTGTAAAGGAAAGTAGCAGTTTTTTAGGACATGTTGGATTCTACATGCGATATATTAAACACTTTTCAAAAATTGCTAAGCCTCTGTGTCATTTACTTGAAAAAGATGTAATTTTTAATTTTGATGAAGAGTGCCTAAAAGTTATTGAATTATTAAAAGAAGAAATAGTCACTGAACCAATTATTATTGCACTATATTGGGAAAAAATCTTTTCAATTAATGTGTGTTGCTAGTGATTATGCTATTGGACCTACTTTAGGAAAAAAAAACATGTAAGAATTTTAAAGTAACCTAATATGCTAGTAGAACTCTTAATGAAGCTCAAATTAATTATACTACAACTGAAAAAGAGTTATTAGCTGTAGTATATGCTTTTGATAAATTTAGATTATACTTGATTGGAACTAAATGTATTGTGCTTACAGGCCATTCTGCTATTAAGTATTTAATGAAAAAGAAGGATACGAAAACCTTGAATGACATGATGGGTTCTTCTTCTGTAAGAATTTAACTTTGAAATAGTAGATATGAAGGGAGCTGAGAGTCAAACTGTTCATTATCTCTCTAGGCTTGAATTAGAAAAACCACTCTATTTTGAAAAGGAGATTAATAAACATTTTTCAGATGAAAATTTGTTCAATATTAATGAGTGGCGTGTTCCATGGTATGCAGACATTGTGAACTTCATTGTTAGTGATATTATACCCTATAAAATGACGTACCAACAGAAGAGGAACTTTGAAGATGTGTGCCTTTAAAATAAACTTATGAAATTATCCAAAAATTTTATAATTCTAATTTTTGGGGATATTTTGGTGTTGATAAAACAACATATCAAATTTTATAATCTAGATTTTATTGGCCTGCAATCTTTAGAGTTGTTCATGCTTATATCAAAACTTATGATCAATGTCAACGAGTAGGCAATATTTAAAGGAATATTGAGATACTCCTAAATATGTGTTAAAAGTTGAGATATTTGTTGTTTGGGGATTATATTTCATGGGACCATTTATACAATCCTTTGAAAATTTATATCTATTGTGAGCAGTAGATTATGTATCCAGATGGATTGAAGCTGTTGCTTTCACTCGATGTGATGCTCCAATTTTTGCAAAGGTTTTAAGAACTAATATATTTTGTAGATTTAGGATGTTGAGAGTGATCATAAGTAACGGGGGAAGTCATTTCAGAAATGTAATACTATAAAAATTATTAGAGAAATATCATATTAACCATAGAATTACTACTGCTTATCATCCTCAGACAAGTGGTTTGGTTGAATAATTCCATCGTGAAATTAAAATATTATTTTAAAAATTTATAAATCCAACTAAAATGGATTGGTCAGCTAAACTTGGTTGTGCTTTTTGGGCTTATAGGACTGCATACAAAACTCTTATAGGAATGTCCCCATACAAGCTAATACTTGGGAAAGCATGTCACTTACCAGTTGAACTTGAGCATAAAGCATATTGGTTGATTAATAAATTTAATTATAATTTAAAAGATGCTGGTGAAAAAAGATTACTGCAGTTAAATGAGCTTGAACAAATAAGGAATAAATCTTATGAAAGTGCTAAGATATACAAAGAAAAGATGAAGATGTGGCATGATCGAAGTATTCAGACTAAAAATTTTCAGCCAAGTAATGTAAGGTTAAGATTATTTCTAGGCAAACTTAAGTCCAGGTGGATGGGCCCATTTGTTTTGATGAAAGTTTATCCTTATAGAGCTATGGATATTAAAGATCCTAAGACTTATTAAATATTCAGAGTGAATGGTCACAGGCTAAAACTCTACTTTTTAGGTGACTAACTTAAATAAAATGATTTTCTAATTTTGGGTCAACCAAAATAAGCACTGGTTAAGACGGGCTGAAGAAGTAAAACTACGCGCCCTGTGGGAGGCACCCCATAACTATCTTGGTATTTATTTTTATTGTTATGTTGTTGTGTGTGATTCAATTTTTTGTTTGTTTAAGAAAAATTGTTGGAGTATTTTGAATATATAACAATTTAGTGATTATTTTAAGACCTTTAAAGATGACTTAGACATGTTAAAATGAATGTTTGGACGTTAAGTTTACCTATGCTAAATTGAGCACTGGTGCTTAAGCGCCAAGATTCGGCACTTAAGCGCGACAGTTAAAAAACATATGCGAATTTTGATTTCCAGAAGCTCTAAACTGCAAATTGGTTAGCTTGAACGTGTAAGAGTAGTTCTAAGACATTCCTAGGATTTGTGGGGGAGTTTTATGCCTATAAACAAAGTGGGTATGAGTAGAAATCTCACCACACCTTTATTTAACCCTAAAGTCAAAGTGAAAAAGAGAGAATCTTGGAAAAATGTCATTTTGGGAGAGTGATTTGAAGAAGAAGGAGGAAGTAATGAAAAAGAATTTTATTAGTCAGAGTGCGCAAGATATGTTTAACGGTTTTGTAGCCGTTAGTATTGAAGGAATAGCGGAGAAGATCACTAAATTTGAGGCTAACATGGCTTCAATTGAAGAAAAAGTGATGGAAGTTAATGTACATCTGGATCATATGGGATGGCAACTAAAGATGCAATTTAGCCATATCAGTTTTATAGAAGAAGCAGACATATAAAGAACAAATGGATTGAAAAAGATTTAACCAAAGTTATTAACCATCGTTCATTCTTTCAGATATACATTCCAAATGTTGAAGGAGAAACTAACGGTAGGCCAGAATTTGTTCCATCAACTAGAGAATGGAATTAAGTTCATGATGAAGTTATTTGTTTAGCATTTTGAGTGCTTAATGTTGTTTGTTAATGTTAAGAGTGTTTTAACGTGATTTTATGTGTTAAGTTTGCTTAGAGACTGTGTAAGTAGAGTCTATGTTAGGAGTTTTCTCATCCAAGACTATTTGGATTGAGAATTTATGTATTTGAGAATGTTTGTAATCCTTTGTGAATGAATGTAAATGTTTCGTTTGTGAAAAATTTTGTGTACTTAGTGGTGAATTGCATTAGCTTAAATTGGTGAAATTTTGAGTTAGAAGAAAGTAAGAGGGAAGAAAATAGTTAATATAATGTTTTTGAGATGATAGAGGGTTGGTTGACTTAGGCTAGAGTGCATTTCACTTAAATGGAATAAATCAAAAATTGTGCACTGGTGCCTAAGCACTAAATCCTGCGCTTAAGCCTTGACTAAACCGATAGAATGGCACCTAAGTGTCAATCCATTCGCGCTTAAGCATCGGTTCACGAAAATCAGTTTATGAACGGTTTTAAGTGAATTTTGGGTCCAAAAATCTTCATTTTCCCCAACTTCATCTTCTACCTTCAAGTTTTAGCTATTTCTAGGCTAGGGAATCACCTATTTTAAAGATTTCTTGGTGGATTCAATCCAAATTTGTTAGATTTGATCTTCTTGAGGTAAGAGCTTCACTTCTACGCAAAAATTTGTGATTTTCACAATGTATTTTTAGCACATTCATAATCTACCCGAAAATCACTATTCATGGTAAAAAATTTTGGAAAAATTTACGAAAAATGCATAGATTTGTTAGATTAAGCTTTTAAGAGTTGTGTTTTATGATTTGGAGTTGTTGTGGGATTTATTTTGAATTTTATGCAATTATTAAGAAAATGAAACCAAGAATGAAAAGAAGCAAAGGAAAAGCTCTGTTTGATTTGAGTAAATTTGTTAGTTCGAGAGCTCAGGATCGGTACAGTGATGCTTACATATAAAGGAACTGATAGCTGAGAATTGTTTAAAAGGTCCAGGAGGAGCTATGGAGGAGTTTATTGTTAGCCACCAATGGGAGCGATTCTCTTTTTTTTTTTTGCTATTGTCTTGATCTATGTTCTACGATAGTTCTATGTGAACTTCTCGGAGGTTGATGAAGAAGGAGTCATGTTTTGTTGTATTTAGTTAGTGTTTTTTGAACTTAATTCTGGAAACTTATAAAGGTTTAGAATTTAGCTAACTCGTTACTTAAAATTTTAAGTTTGGGGGGGGATGAAAAATTTTAAAGAAACTTAAAATTTTATTTGTTCTCAATTGTATTTCAAATAAATTTGATTTTGATATGAAAAATGATTATGTATATGAAGTTATATTAGGAAAGTAAAATTTTGATTTTAGAAATGAGTAAGAAAATATAGTTAAAATTTATAGTAATGAAGAAGAACTTAAAGTTAAAAATTTTTAGTGAAGAAAATGTTAAATATAGTATAACTATCTTTAGTAAGAAAAATTGTATTTTTGAAAAATTTAGAAATTTAGACTTATATTTTTTATACTTAAATTTCTTTTATTAAAAATAATTTTCAAAACTATTATTATATTTATAAGTAAAAGATTTATATCTGGACTTTGCTTTAGGAAAGGAGAAGTGGAATTCAAAACCATTAAAGGCCTATCAAGATATAGTAATCATTGCCTGAAAACGAAATGAAAAGAAGAAGAGAAAAGGGAGGACAAGCTTGAGGATTAGTGTCTAATCTAAAATTGGTTCCACATTTGATCCTTTTAAAGTATAAGATTTGAGAAATTTTTAAGCTTAAGAATATAATATTGTAAGTAAAATTATTTTTCATAAAAATATTTAAGTGGAGATAATAAAAGGCCTAAATTCTATTTTTATCTTAATTAGATAGGAACTCATATTTTCATATTTCTTAACATTAAAAATTTCTAAACTTTAATTTGGTCTCATTTACTAATAATTTATTTATTTCTAAATATAAATTTTAGTAACTCCTAAAGAAACTCATATATATTATCTACTTAAGTTAGTTTTTAAAGATTGAAAGGTCACTTGAGGACAAGTAACGTCTTAATTTTAGGGGATTTTGATACACCTAAAATATATAGGGTTTTTATACATATTTTTATACCTATTTTTGAGATATTGCGCTTTAATGAAACATATTTTGTGTTTTTTAATAGGTACAATCAAATGGATGGAAAATACTAAAAAGAGATGCTAAAATGAGTGAAAAATGGTCAAATTTGGAGCAAAAATGAAGAAATATGCAAAATGAATTGGGGCGCCTAAGCGCCCACTGACCAAAGAAAAATATGTTGAGATTTTCATACCTATTTTACACTATTTTTTATGATATTGCACTTTAAAGAAAGGTATTTTTGATGTTTTTTTGCAGGAATGATGAATTAGGTTACTGGAGCAAAAAGATGCAAAAAAGATTGAATTTGGAGCAATTTGGAGCGAAAAGGAATAAAAGGTGAAGATTTGAACTAGGGCGCTGACGGCGAGCCCAATAGCACCGATGGCGGATTTTTTCCGAGACTCCAGAATTAATTCACTTGAAGACCCACCGACGGCACCCTCGGGCCCAGCGCCGGCGCTCTCGGGACCGCTGACGGCGAGCTCGGTGGTTATGTCCAACAAAGCTTTGGATGAGGACGAATTTTGGAGGTGTGCTTAGGCAACTCTTGGAAAAACTCACCCACATCTTTAAAAAGAAGCATTTGGCCAAAAATAAAAGGGGGAGGCTCAAAATTGAAGTGTAGAAAAAGTGTAGAGAGTCTAAATTGTGAGGAATTTTTCGAGAGATTGTAAGAGTGGAGGGAAAGTGAGAGGTTTCTTCCTCCTTGTCGCTTCAAAGAGGAATTCTGTGTGTTGTAAAGAAAGGAAGAGATTCAGAGAAAAGTTGAGGAGTTTTCTTGCGGAGAAATTAGAGATAAGTTTATTAATTGTTGTAGTTTGTATAACTTTGATTTTATATATGAATTTCAATTTTATTGTGTTTTCCCCATGAGATCTGAGTAGTTTTCTCTGTCTTCCTCCTTGTCATGATATTTGTGAAATGTTGATTTGAATTGGTTGAGCCATGAAAATGTTAAAGAAATTGTGATGATCTTTTCACTTTGATATTAATTTACTTTCAATCAAGCCAATTGATTTTTTAAAATATATTGAGTTTTACAACTAAAGTGAAGGTTACATCCAAGATTCAGGGAGGTCAAAGCCCTTGGAAGTTGGGTGCAAATAAATAGGGAAATAAAATTATCGGGCGTAGAATTGGAAATTTTAGAGTGACAGACTAAAATCCTCAATATGGTCCTATCGTTTGGGTGTTGAAGTGTAGATGTTAGACCTTAGGCAAAAGGAATGTGGGAGCTCAGTAGTGAGAGCCGGTATCCTCCCAGCCTAGCCACATATTCAATAAACGAGCATAGAATTTTCCATTGTTGCGATTTTGTATTTCTTTTTTTTATTTCTTAGTTCTTAGGTCTAATATTACTCCCTGTGGGATCGATATCTAGGACTCCATTAGAGCCCTATATTACTTAAGCGATACGTATACTTGCGTTGATAAGTCTGACTTTACAATTATTGAGTATTTTATACATCCATCTTTAGCGAATCTATAACTGTTACTAAGTTTTGGTACAGTTGCTGAGAAATTAAATATTTTAGCAGCAATATTAAATACTTATATCCTTAAGCATGTATAAAGTCGTGGTCACCCACATCCGCCCCTAAGCACCAGAGGCTCCGCGCCCAAGCCCAAAGTTAGTTACTTGAAGAAATATCAATTGGAGTGGAATTTTAAAGAGGTGTTTGGAGCAACCCTTGATAAAAATGTGAGAAATAACCCATGGACACAAAAATTCATTCAATTGGTTTATGAGAAGACAACTTCTAGAGGATTCATTGAATGGAGACACCTTTTTGAAGAGACACCAAGGCACCCCTTGGATTTTTATAAGAAAAGACTTAGATTATCGAGGAAAGGAGGCCAGCAACCACCAACCAAAAGTTCACATTACCTCCGCCGCCGCCCATCGCTGCCACTGCCAGCCACTTTTATTTTATTTTATTTGGTGTATTAGTTTGTATTGTGATTTGGTGTATTCGTTTGTATTGTGAGAGAAGGAAGAGAATTCAAAGGAACTTCATGACATTTGGTGCAGATAATTTGAGATAATTGTTTATCTTTATGACTATATTTGGTTTTTAATTTAGATTTCTTATTTGTGTGCATGATTTCTACTTTTAGACTCTTGTGTCGTTATATTTTCTCCATGAATTTTGAATAGTTTTCCTTATCTTTTTACTTAAAATGATAAGTGATTAAATGTTTAAAGAAAGTTGTGTGAAGTCCTAGACTTCAATGTTGGAAGAAGTTGTGATCATTCAAGACCTTACACTTCATTTACTTCTTAATTAGTCCAATTAAGATGTTAATACCTGTGGTAAGAACATGTAAGATCCGAGATGGTTTTGTCTCAATCAACAAATGGCTTGAATTACATATTGATTTCGTGAATGAGAATGTAGTTCATGGAGTTGAGTGCAAATAAATAGAGAAATAAATTTTAAAGGGTGTAGAATTAGAGGACTTTAGAGTGACGGGATAAAGCCCCCAATTCAATTTATAGTTTTAGATTTTGATACGAGATGTTAGCTCCCAGGTGGAGGAAGGAGGAATAAGATGGAACTCTAGAGTTAGAGCTAGTATCTTTCCTGCCTAGTGGGTCTTAAAGACTATTCAAATTATAGATTAACCAATGTTCCTTATAGCATCTCTAGCAAGGATAAAAAAATATTATTGCTCCTATTTGGCACAACATATTTAGTATACTTCCACAACTAAATTTCTATATTTATCATTGATTCATGATAAGGAAAAATATATTTTACTTACATTGCCTTCAGCTTGCAAGTATTTTTGTTAAGTTAATTAGTTGCTTACTTTATTTTGAAAATAAATAAAAATTACAAAAAGAATCTAACTTTCATTCCTAATTTAGCATCTTAAGTTTGAGTAAGAATATAAATTGCTAAGTATTTTGTCATCTAAAACTAATCCTTCCTCCGGGTTCGATATTCAGCACTTAATTAGAAAAGTTTTGTATTACTTGAGAATGATACGTATACTTGCATAGTATCCCATATTGAAATATTATAACTGCATTCTTATTTGATGCATAATAAATAATTTTCCTAGACTTTGCTTTGGATCAAGTTTTTGGCAGTCGTTGCAAATTTAGAATACCTATTAAGAAAATTAATCACATACATCGCATTTTACTTTTATTTATATTGAAAGTCAGGATCACCCCAAGAACTACACTCTCATCCAAGAAATCAAATATGATTATTTTCATTTGTTGACTGAGATAATATCATCTCAAATCTTACATGTACTCACAACAAGTATTAACATCATAATTTTCCAAATCAAGAAGTGAATGAAGTACAATGTTTAAAATCATCACAACTTCTTCCAACATTAAAGACTAATACTTCACACAACTTTCATCCAATACTTAATCACTTATCTTTTCAAGGAAAAAGTTAAAGAAAACTACACATAATTCATGGAGAAAATACAACCACACTTGAGTTTGAAAGTAGAAATTATAAATCATGCACAAACAAGAAGTCTAAATTAAAACCAAATGTAGTCAACAAAGATAAAAACTTATCTCAAAATTCTCTCCACCAAAGTCTTGAAGTTCCTTTTAATTTCTTCTCTCACTTACAATACAAACCAAAACTTAAAATAAAAAGAAAAGTAGTCAGCGATGGGCGGCGGCGGTGACGGCGTGTGGTGGTTGGCTCTGGATCAGTCTCTTTCCTCTTCAATCCTAGTCTTCTTTTATAATTTTCCAAAAGGTGCCTTGGTGTCTCTTCAAAATGTGTCCTCATTTAATGAATCTTCTAGAATTTTCCTCATTTCAAAAGCAAATTGAATGAATTTGTGTGTCCATTAACTATTTCCCACGTTTTCACTAAGGGTTGCTTCAAAAACCTCTTCAAATTTTTTTCCAAATTCAATGAATCATCAAATAACTACTTCTGGCACTTAAGCGCGGGATACCTGGCACATAAGCATGGCTCTCTCTATTTAATTAGGGCGTAAGCGCCAAGCAACTATGTTCATTTTCATACCTTCTTCAGTTTTGCTCCAAATTTGATCATTTTTTACACTTTTCACTATTTTTTATACATTTGATTATACCTGAATAAAAAATACACAAATACCTTTCATTAAAGTGCAATATCTCAAAAATAGGTATAAAATTGTGTACATAAAGACTATATTTTACGTGTATCAAAATCCCCCAAACATAAAATGTTACGTGTTCTCAAGTGACACTCCGATCCTTTAAAACCAAATAAGTAGATATATAAATGAGCTTCTTTTGGATATAATAAAATTTTGATGTAGAAATTTAGTAGTGCAATTTAGAAAAAAATATTAGTATATGAGATCAACTTAGAGTTTAGAAATTTTTAAGGTGAAGATGTATGAAAGTATGAGTTCTTATCTAGTTCAGAATTATTGTAAATTCTCCAAATATAGAGTTTAGGCATTATAACATCTCCACTTAAAAATTATTATTAAGAATAATTATACTTATCATATTATATTTTTAAGATTAAGAGTTTCTCAAGTCTTATACCTTAAGAAGATCAGATGTTAAACTAATTTTGATTAGACGCTAATCCTCAAACTTCTCCTCCCTCCTTCAATTTTTCTTTTCTTTTTTTCTTGTTTTTTTTATTCTTTTTATTTTTGTTCGCAGGAAAGTATTACTATATCTAGATATGTCTTTAACGATTTTGAATTCAACTCTTCCTTTCCTAAAGTAAAGTTCTGATATAAATCTTTTACTTAAAAATATAAAAATAGTTTGGAAAATTATTTTTAAAAAAAGAAATTTAACCATTGAAAATAAAAGTTTAACCCTTCTAAATTTAAAAAAAATACAATTTCTCTTACTAAAGATAATTGCACATTTTTTATCATTTCCACACTAAAAATTGTTAACTTTACGTTTTTCTTCATTACTATCAGTTTTAACTAAATTATCTTACTCATTTCTATATTCAAAATCTTTTCTCCCTAATATAACTTCATATACATAATTAATGATTTCAAATCAAAATGAACTTTATTTCTTATACAATTAAGAATAAATAAACTTTAAGTTTTTGAAATTTTTTTTCATCCCCCTGAACATAAATTTTTAATAAGATAAAACTTTTTAGCATCATATTTATATAGGTAGGTATGAGAACTAAAAATAACATGCTTGCAAAAATTTTTACATCTTAAATATACTAGTAAAAAAATTAAAAACATAAGTAAAAGTTAATTTGGTCAAATTTTAATTTACTTAAAATATAGAGATTCATTAGACATCTATGCAGTGGAGGATAACTTAAGCGCTAATAAACACACTATTAAACATTCACAACTGCAACATAAAGAAAATACTTGGTAGTAATTTAAAAATTTTAAACATGAAGTTTTTAAGTGAAGGTTAGCAAAACTCTAAACCTTTCCAAGATTCAAAATTAAGTTCAACACAGACTAACTAAATACACAAATGTATTAAGAGATCTTCAAAGCAATATGATAAGTTAAAAATGAAATCAAATGTTTTAAGAGATCTTCAAAGCAGTTCAGATTCCTTCCTCGAACACTTTGAAGTCTCTTAGATACTTTGAATGACAAATTGAACTTTCTATATTTTGTTCTAAAATCATCCACTAAGATCTTTCGGGACTTAATAAGTCATAGTTTAGAGATTGTTAGATACACCTTTAATTATTCTTAATTTTCACAAAATTATATATACATGTTGTGAAAATTGACGTTTCAGCGGGAACGCCGAGAAGATGGCATGTATGCTTTTATAGTGTTATTTAATTTTTATCATTTTACTTTCTGCAATTTACTCTTGCAAAATATTGTAACTGCTTGGATGTGTAATTTACTTTACTTCCAAAATCAAAACCATTTTAAAAAATTAATCAACATTTTCTAAAATCTAAAATAATTGTTTTGAATGTAACCTTAAATTCTTTAAAATCACTAAACTTAAAATAACCTTTTGAATTTATAGGACTCCCTCGGAGGACGTAACCCACAGTTGCTAACGAGATCTCCCCAATTTAAATTGGTTTCACAACTCGTTTAAGCTAAGTAAACTAAAAAGAAAATAGTGAAACCAGAATGAGGGAAGCGTGTGATCCTATGTGGTGTTGCTTTAATTAACCCTCCCTTGATTGAGTTTCAACTTGACATTTAAACCTTTTGAACCTTAGACTTAAGGACTGGTACTTCACCGAGGAGCTTGGAGCTAACCTTGTGGGCAACCTTCTACAACATGAAGATCCACAACAGCATGAGGATCTACAATAGCATATCTTTCTTAGAATTCATCAAGCCATAGGATTTCAAGGTTGTCCACCTAGTGCGGCATAAATCGTCAACTCATCTTTAGGCCTTTGCACGATCATGTCGTGTAATATAAGCCCTAAATAATTTTAGGATTCTGGGATTATCGTTCGTCATGACCTAAATCATCACATCTTCTAGGCACTTTTTATGACTGTGTCATGAAAATATAAGTCCTAATTAATATAACTGGCAGGATGCAACATCCAAATAATTTTTCTCTCTGTCTTCTCAAAATTGAAGCCAAATCATAAGATAGCTTGGGAAGTTATTGAGGTTCTCCTCAGGATCTGTGGCATCCCCAAGTTCCTCTTTCTTTACATTCAAAAATAAAATGTTCCAAATTTGAGTCATTCCTCTTCAGACCTCTTTGTCCGATCTTTAAAAAGCCCTATCCCTTTGAATTTTTTGAAGACAATATCCCTTGATTTTTATCAAGAATTTTCTTAGGTGACTTTGATTATCTAAGATGTAATTAACTATAGAAACTTGCCCTTATAGGAAACTTTCAAGAACCCAGCTTACTATAAACCCTATTTCATTCTTTGTATTGAATAGGGGAACTTGTCGGTCAACACAAAATAGTTTTTCGTAGACCAAAACTGATGTCATATTTTCGTTATTTTATTTAATCGAGCCTTACCAGTAAGTAGTGTGCCTACCCTTTGGGATGAATACATTGCTTGCGGTATTAGGCTAGTTTATTTAACCTACTTTGGATATCAGATAAGTATAGTCTTGTGTGTGCGTGTAAATTAAATTAAACCGGGCATCGAGATATCCATTGTGGCAACCGACAACTTTTAATTTCGCGAATAACACTCTTCCTTTTCTTACAATACAAACTAAGACTTAAAATAAAAAAGAAAAGCAGGCAGTGGCGGCGGGGACTTGTGGTGGTTGGCTCTGGATCGGTCTCTTTCCTCTTCAATTTACGTCTTCATTTATAATTTTTCAAAAGGTGTCTTGGTGTCTCTTAAAAATTGTCACCATTCAATGAATCTTCTAGAACTTTCCTCTTTTCAAAAGCCAATTGAATGAATTTTTGTGTCCATTAACTATTTCTCAAATTTTCACCAATGCTTGCTTCAAACACCTCTTCAAAAATCTGTCCAAATTCAATGAATCATCAAATAACTACTTCTTGCACTTTAGCGTGGGATACTTGGTACTTAGGCATGACTCTCTCTGTTAAACTGGCATGTAAGCGCCAGTCGTGGGCGCTTAGGCGCCTCAGTTCATTTTTATATCTTCTTCAATTTTACTCCAAATTTACTTTTTTACTCTCGTTTCACTATTTTTTATCCATTTGATTGTACCTAAGGAAACACGCAAATACCTTTCATTAAAGTGCAATATCTCAAAAATAGGTATAAAAATATGTACATCAAGACTATATATTTAATGTGTATTAGTCACCTGTAGGAAGTAACACTTTAGCCATACTTATTTTTTAATTCGTTGTGTCATTTTAATACACTGATTTTTATTTGTTTGCATGGGTATAAGACACCTGAGAGAAATTACACCTTGTCTATAGTCAGTTTTAGTTGGTGCAAATATCAAGAATTGGGTTCATCTCATTTCACAGGAATTTTTTTGTTTGTTTGTTAATTTCATGCTCTTTTATTGATTTGTAGGTGCTTACTTCAACCTTTCTAGACCAACACGAGCATTATCAGTAGTAGAATACAATTTGTAGCTAAGGAATTAGCTCCAATTCTTATAAAAAGTTGTCATGACCACATCAAAATGTCAAAAGGATGTCAAGATTACATTAAAGATCATGTCCTCATTATCAATACATCAAGCGGTGTCTATCATCATATATATCATATTCTTGCTCATACATGGTACTGACTTACCAAGTTTCTCCTTGTCATTTAGCAACCTCATTCACTATGATTCCTAATGTAGACACCTTGCACTCTGAGGTAACATCAGAAATGAATCTTTTTAAGTACGACTCAGGTGCTCGAGTTTTCAAAAGTTCATGGCAGTTGTAGAGGTTGCAATCCTTAAAGTTATGACATATGATGATAATCGATCGGATGTTTGTTGTGACAAATTTTTTTGAGTGTAATCAAAACTCTTTTTTGATCTACTCCCAACAAACAATGTTTCTGCGTGTGAGCTCCATTTCCTTGTAAAATCAACATTGACCCATACGGGAGGGGAATTCGGTATGAACCCCTAAATTCACCAGGTGCTCTAATTTGTATTTCCTTTTCTAATAAGATGAGACATCTGCTTAATAGAGAGATTGTGTAGAAGGGTCTTTCAGAATTATGATGATCGATATGAGGAGGAATAAAATCTCTTCTTCATAGATATTAATGATGCAACCATTAGAAATGCAATCAGGAGGTAGAACACTCTATGCCACGAGTGGTTTAATTATTTCAATTATTATTACGGGCATAGTATCTTCTCGTTTATATTTTAAAATGCCTGGGGGATTTTCATCTCTATCTTTAGGATATTTATAACTGCAACCATATTGCATGATAATCATACCCTTCCCTTGCTTCCATTTATTAGGTTTTGAATAAGTCCTTTTTTTATAAATATCCTATGCATCCTTAGTTCCATTTATTGGATTGACAATAATTACTAGTTTCTTTTTCATTAAACACCTTGGTGAACAGCTTTATGCCTTCTAGTATGCTAAAACTTTCACCATTTACTTTCTTGAAATTCCTTAAGAAGTGTCCCTTGATGATTTGCATGTGATACACCAAAAATATATGCATTTTTATACACATGTTTTATACTCTTTTTTGGTGATATTGAACATTAATGAAAGGTATTTTTATGTTTTCTTGTAGGTTGTTGATTAGACTTGAAGCAAAAAGGAAGCGAAAAGGATAAAATTTGGAGTCAAAATGGTATTTTTGGAAAAAATACTCAGCGCCGACAGCGCAAAGAGTAGTGTCGACGGCGTAGACTTACAGAACAGATGATGGTTTTTACTCAGAATCGATGGTGTCAGAAGCAGCGCCGTTAGTGTTGATCAACAGAGAGCTTTGAATTAATTAGGGACCATTGGGGTTGACGGCGCTAGAATGGTCGCCGGCGGCGCCAACGTCGGTTCATACCCTGTTTTTAATGGGGCTGAAATTGATCCGAAAAGGAGCATCTCCTCATTCCTCCTTTTTCGTAATCGCCACACATTGCCTCCATACACTTTTTTCATCTTCATTCCACCACTATTCAAGAGTCTATTAGTTATTTTTCTTTAAGAGTTAGAGTTTTTGTAGTGAGATTAACTATAAATTCCTTTCTGAAAGTGTTTGAGAAGGAGAAAAGTAAGAGATTTCTACTTCCTATATTTCTTAGGAGAGTCTACAATGGTTTTGCTTTGAGAAAGAGTTTCAAATAAGTGTTGTTTGTTTATTAGTGTTGTATGAACTTTCTTTTATATATGAAATTTGCATTTTGTTGTATCTTTCTCAAGAATTCTGAGTAGTTTTCTTTGTCATTCACCCTACTCTGAGATATGGTGAAATGAAGAGATAATATGAATGTGCCAATATTAAAATATAAAATAAATTGTGATGATTTTTCAACTCAGAACTTAATTTACTTTTTGATCTGGTCAATTGAATTGTTAAAATGTGTTGTGAAACATATGATCCAAAAAATGGATTATGATTTCTACAGCAGAGTGAGAATCACATTTAATTCCATGAAGCAGAATTTTTTTCATGAAATTAAATGCAAAGAAATAAGGAAATATATATTATTGGGTGTAGAATTGGAGAATTTAGGGTCACACACTAAAATCCCTAATTTGGTCTTAGTGTTTAAAAACTAAAGCTAGAGTTAGCCTTCAGGTGAAGGGAAGTGGGAGCTATGGAGTGGGAGCCAGTATCCCCCTAGCCTAGCCACTAATTTAGGGATTAAACCTGGGAATAGCCAATGATTGTCTATAACATTATATCAGGGTAGAAAATTAAAACTACTCTTAATTGGCACAATACATATTAAAACCATTTATCTCATCTCATTTTACCAAAATCTCATCTTAGTGGAAAAGATGCTTTTTCACATAAAAAATCTTCATCACATAAACATGGTTTAATAATTTAGTAGTTACTGTTTAAACTTTGCATTTCAGTTTTGCTAGAAGTTAAATAATTTGGTTTTGTTAGCATCTTGCACATTCAAAATCAGTGAGTAGTGACGGTAATTTCGTTTTACTTTCTGTGAATTTCTTAGTTAATTTATTATTTCAAATTTAAACCTTACCTGTGGGATCGATATTTGGGGTTTAAATAGAAAGTCCTTTATTACTTGATAACGATATGTATACTTGCATAGAATCTCAACATTGATTGCTTAAATTTCTTAATCTTAAATATTGCATCAAGCTTTTGGCACAGTTACATAGCGAAGTCAAACTTTTATAAATTTTACACAACTATATTTCCTCAAGATCAAGTTTTTGGAACCATTGTCGGGGAAAATAACGGTAAATTAAATAGATTTGATAAATCAGAAAATTTAGAGATAATATAACTAAACAGAATTTAAAAATAAAAAAAAATTTATTTTAAGAAAATTTAATTTGCTTATTATATTTGTTTATGCGAAATACTGGATCTGAAGTTTAGTACCTTACGATTCAGAAATAGAACGTACTATTAGAAAAATTCAAAAATAAAAAAAATAAAATTAAAATTTAAATAAGATGGCGAATAACTTAGATAATAAAATAAATAGAAATTGACAAAGACCTTTAAAACAATATGCTAATTCAACAGCAGATGAACTTCACTTAACTGTTCAAAATCATGATGTTGCTGCTAATTCATTTGAGCTTAAACCTGCTATTATCCAAATTGTACAAAATAATCAGTTTGGAGGAACACCTACTGAAGATCCTAACTTATGTCTTGCTAGTTTTCTTGAGATTTGTGCTACATTTTAATATGACGGAGTGTCTAATGATGTTGTTAGGCTAAGACTTTTTCTTTTTTCATTAAGGGATAAAGGCAAGGCTTGGTTAAATTCATTTTCACTTAGATCTATTAGAACTTGGGGAGCATTATCACAAAAATTCTTTGCTAAATATTTTCCACCCTAAAAAATCGATATATCAAAAAGTTTACGAATGAGTATGAAGATAAATTAATAATGAGAGTTAATGATCAAGAAGTAAAATTTTGATATGGCAAATGCTATGAAATATGCTGCAATAGCAAAAGATAATGAATGCTTCAAGAGGGAAGTACCTGATTATCTGAGTAATGAACAATTTAAGAATGAGTATGAACATAAATTAGAGTGAAGATAAATTTTTTAGAATGAAGATGAAATAAAAGGAGAAGATTTGGATTATATGTAGGGCAAATTTGAATCGTTAGACTTATTGGAAAATGATAGTAAACATCTTATTCCTTTAAGTATTAAACCACCTGAACTTAAATTAAAGATATTACCTGCCCATTTAAAGTCTGTATATTTCGGAGTGTCATATATATTACCTATTATTATATCTTCTGAGTTAACTAAAATTTAAGAACAAAAGTTGAACTAAGGTAATCCTTGTTATCGACCTTAATATCCTCCTAGATTTAACTCTAATCCTAATCCACAAGTTAAGGAAAATAAGTTGACAATGGAAGAAGTAATGTTGAACATGGGAAATCAAATACAGAATCAAGGGGCTGCTATTAGAAATATTGAAAATCAGTAAGGACAGATTGCTACTGAACTCAGCAACAGACCTTCTGGATTTCTTCTAACTACTGTGGAAGTTAATCCAAAAGATCAAAATAAGGAGCAAATTAAAGTTATTCAATTACGAAGTGGAAAAGAAGTTGAAACAAGGATCCAAAGAGAAGCTGAAGTTGATGAAGAGAAGGAAGAAATGGAAAGTGACCAAAATGAAAATGAACAAACACAAGGTCCTTTAGAAAAACCATTACCTCTGTTTCCTTAGAGACTGAAGCAGAAGAATAAAGATAAATAATTTTCAAAATTTTTGGAAAACTTTAAGAAGTTAATGATAAATATTCTTTTTGTTGAAGCTTTGGAACAAATGTCAAGTTATGTGAAATTTATGAAGGATATACTAAAAAAGAAAAGGAAGTTTACAGATCATGAGACCATTGCACTCGCTGAAGAGTTTTGTGCTATTATTCAGAAAAAGCTTCCTGAAAAATTATATAATCCTGGTAGTTTTACTATACCTTGTGCTATTGGTGAAAAGTTTTTTGGAAAAGCTTCATGTGATTTAGGAGCGAGTATCAATCTTATGCCTTTATCGATTTTTAAACATTTAGATTTGGGAGAGATTTCCCCTACTTTTATAACTCTTCAGTTACCTAATCGATCAATAACTTATCCAAAAGGAGTTATAGAAGATGTATTATGAAAAGTGGATAAATTTATTTTCCCCATAAACTTTATAGTGTTAGATATGGAGGAAGATAAAGAGATTCCTATTATTTTGGGGAGACCATTTCTTGCAACAGAAAGAGCAGTGATAGATGTGTAAAAAGGAGAATTAATAGTGAGAGTTAATGATCAAGAAGTAACATTTAATATTACAAAAGCTATGAAATATCCTGTAATAAAAAAAGGTAATGAATGTTTCAAGATGAAAGTAACTAATTATCTGATTAATGAGCAATTTAAGAATTAGTTTGAAGATAAATTAAAGCAAGAACTTTTCGAGAATAAGGATGAAATAATAGAAGAAGATTTAGATTATATTCAAGACAAATTTGAAACTTTAGACTTGTTAAAAAATGATAATAAAAACATTATTCCTTCAAGTATTAAACCATCTGAACTTGAACTGAAAATATTACCTACCCATTTAAAATATGTAATTTTAGGAGAGCCATCTACATTGCATTTTATTGTATCTTCTGAATTAACAGAATTTCAAGAACAAAAATTAATAGAGATGTTGAAAAGATATAAAAAGGCTTTTGGATGGACATTAACGGATATTAAAGGAAATAGTCCTTTTTGTATGCACATAATTCTATTAGATGAACAATACAAACCTAAAGTTGATCCTCAGAGGAGATTAAACCCAATAATGAAAGAAGTTGCTAAAAAAGAAATGACTAGATGCTAGAATTATATATTCTATTTTAGACAGTGCTTGGGTAAGTTCCATTCACTGTGTTTCAAAGAAAGGAGTAGTGATTTTTGAAGAAAATGAGAAAAATGAACTAATACCAATAAGACAAGTTACTGGTTGATGAATTTGTATTGACAATAGAAATTTAAACATGACCACCATAAAAGATCACTTCCCTTTACATTTTCTAGACCAAATGTTGGATAAATTAGCTGGGAACAAATATTATTGCTTTTCAGATGGATATACCAGTTATCACCAAATTTCAATTGCTCTAGAGGATCAAGGAAAACAACATTTACAAGCCCATATGGAACATTTTCTTTTCATAGAATGCCTTTCGGACTATGCAATGCACCTGCAACATTTCAAAGATGTATGATGTCAATTTTTAGCAATTTTATTGAACATGGAATGGAAGTGTTTATGGAAGATTTTTCTATATATGGAACTTTGTTTGAATTATGTTAAAGTAATTTAGAAAAAGTCCTCGAAGTATGTGAAAGAATTACCTTAGTACTAAATTGGGAAGAATGTCAATTTATGATTGCAGGAGGTATTGTACTTGGGCATAAAATTTCTAAAAATGGCATGGAAGTAGATCCTGCAAAATTCAAGCTATTGAAAAATTACCACCTCCTACTAATGTTAAAGGGGTAAGAAATTTTATAGGACATGCTGGTTTCTACAGGTGCTACATAAAAAAATTTTCAAAAATAACTAAGCTATTATGCCAACTTTAAGAAAAAGATAAGAAATTTGATTATAATGATGAATGTGTGAAAGCAAAAGATTGCCTTAAAGCCTTTGAAACGAAGAAAAAATTAATCACTGCACCTGTAATAGTTCCACCTGATTGAGAAAAACCATTTAAAATAAGGTGTGATGTTAGTGATTATGCTATAGGGGTTGTTTTAGGACAAAGGCATAATAAAGTTTTTAAAGTGATATATTATGCTATTAAAACTCTAAATGATGATCAAATTAATTATACTACTACTGAAAGAGGGTTATTAGCTATTGGTTATGCCTTTTATATATTTAGACCTTACTTAATTGGAACTAAATGTATAGTGCGTACAGGTCATTTAACTATTAAATGCTTGATGCAAAAGAAGGATGTTAAACCAAGATTAATTAGATGGATACCTCTATTGCAAGAGTTTGATTTTACCGTAGTTGATAGAAAGAGAAATGATAATCAAATATCTGATCATATATCTAGATTAGAAAGAGAAATATTAAATAATTTTTTAAATGAAATTTTAGAAAATTTTCCTGATGAATAATTATATACTATTGATGAAATGAATGTATCGTAGTATGCTGATATAGGAAAATATATTATAAGTGATATTCTTCCACCTGAGATTAAAAATCCACAACTAAAGAATTTCATTTATGATTCAAAATTCTATTTTTGGGATGACCTATATTTATATAAACAATATAAAGATCTAATTATTAGAAGATGTGTGCCTTATGAGGAAACTCAATAGATAATTGAAAGATGTCATGATTCTTAATTTGGATGACATTTTGGAACAAATTGAACTGCATATAAGATTTTGCAAGCTAGATTTTATTGGCCTACTCATTTTAGAGATGCTAATGAATTTATGAAAACATGTGATCGATGTCAACAAGTATAAAATATTTCAAGGAGAAATGAAATGCCTCTAAATTACACATTAGAAGTTGAAATTTTTGATGTGCGGGAATTAGATTTTATGGGACCGTTTATGCCTTCATTTAGAAATTTATATATATTACTTGTTGTTGATTATATGTCCAAATGGATTGAAGCTATTTTTGTACCCATATGTGATGCTCGGAGTGTTTCTAAATTTTTAATTAAAAATATTTTTACAAGATATGCAATATCAATAGTAATTATTACTGATCAAGGATCTTATTTTATGAATAAAAGAACAAAAAAAAATTAATTAAGCAATATGATATTATGCATAGATTCTCTATTGCTTATCATCCTCAGACTCACGGTCTAGCAGAGATATCAAATCATGAAATTAAACGAATTTTAGAAAAAGTTGTAAATCCCTAAAAATTAGATTTGTCTACTAGAATAGATACTGCAATATGGGCATACATAACTCCTTATAAGTCTCCTATAGGAATGTCCCCATATAGACTTATTTTTGGAAAAATAGGTCACTTACTAGTATAATTGGTGCATAAAGCATTTTGGGCTATTAAGGAATTTAATTTTAATCTAAAAGATGCTGGTGAGAAAAGATCATTGCAACTCAATGAACTTGAGGAGATTAGAAATGAAGAATATGATAATGAAAAAAATATATAATAAAATAAAAATATGGCATGAATGAGAAGATTTATGAGAAGAATTTTAAGAAGAAGTTTGAACCTAGACAAGAAGTTCTATTATATAAAGAAGTTTGACATTATTTCGAGGAAAATTGAATCCAGATGGTTAGGACAATTTAAAGTAATTAAAGTCTACCATTATGAAACCCTTGTTATTAAAGATCCTAACACTAGAAATATATGTAAAGTTAGTGGGAACATTGTTATGAAGGGCACATATCACAATTTAAAAAATTTATAATGTTAAGTCAACCCAACTAAATAAATGGAACGTGGGGCTGACGACGTTAAACCAAGCACTTCGTGGGAGGCAACCCATATATATAAAAATATATATCTATGTATTACTATTTTGTTTGATAAGTATTTTATATATTAGTAGCTAATAAACCTACACAATTTTATATATTATAAACTAAGACAAATATTGGTATTGGAGGAAAACTTGGAATCGAATTGAACAAAAAATTTTAAAAAGACCTAATTTTGGTATATGGTGCTGACAGCGCCAGCATGGGCTCCGACGGCGCCAGCATGGGCATCGACGGCGCCAGCATGGGCCCCGATGGTGCCCACTAAACTAACCATCGTGCCGACAGTGCCATCGGGATCTTTGATAGTGCCAATAGCAGTTTGCACGATTCAGGATGAATTTGGCAGACTTTGGTGTGATTTCGCTCCATAATAACCGCCGGGATGTGTTTTTAAAGTCCTAAAAACTGCCTTGGATGACTAGAAACTTCCTATTTTCAAAATCCATTGCTTCAAATTCTAGAAATACTTCCAAGTACAGAGTTTTCAATAGAAGAAAGTTTATCAGTTTGACGCACAGAGATTGTATGTCAGAGTTATTATGATGAACAGATTGACCAATGAGATGAGAGAGACTTTGTCAATCATGGCTTGATTAATCCAAGTTCTTTGATTGATAAAATCATTGCACAAAGATGATGGGAAGTTCTATGCTACACTACCGCTGCAGTTGTTGTACCAGTGGTGAAGGAATTCTATGCCAACTTACACGGAATTACCCAAGGAGTTGTCTTCATATGATGTAAGGTTGTAGCATTTACTCCAGTGCGAATTAATGAGTTGTATATGATAGAAAACATTCCAATCTATCATTAAACAAATTTTATCTCTATAACAGATCTGATGCAAGATGTCTATAATTTTTCTAATGGATGAAAGTGATATTTGGGAAATGCGAGATGAGGGATATGTTAGTTTCTCTGCTTCATCACTTAACCTAATATCGAAGTAGTGGCATTTCTTCATTTATGCAAAATTACTCCCTACCATGAAGATTAGTAGTGTCACCAAAGAAAGTGCTATTTTAAATTATTGCATTCAAATGGAACCCATTGATGTAAGATCTATCATTTTTAAATTTGTTATGGGTATTATTATGAATGGGCTAATTTATGGACTTGGGCATCCTTCCACAATTTTTCTACTTTGCAGTCAATCTCAAGTTCCATATGAAAGTTGGAAAAAAGTTTTATTACCTTGGGAGCTCATGATTCCTTTTCATGATAAATATGTTGGGAGTGGAAATGAAGCATTAGATACTATCTTGGATCATTCATCACATGCTTCAACTCCATTAATACCACCAACAGTTGGAAGTTCACTTGCTTTGGAAAAGAAATTGAAGAAAATTGAAAGAGAACTTCAGAGTATAACCAATGCAATATGAGATCTTAAGTACCCTTTTGATCACCTAGATTGGAGGATGAAGGAGAATTTTGATCATACTGGAACATTTGAAGAAAGATTAGTGTGGATGTTTAAGGATAAAGGATGGATCGAAGAAAATTTGACTGACCAATTCCCGTACCGACCCTTATAATCTGTACGTTCATTACCAGTTTATGGGAGATATTAGAGGAGGAGAAAACACTGAAGATGAGGCGTAATAAGTGAAGAATTTGGGCTCTCTACTAGTTTAAAATATTTATGTATTTAATGTTATTGTATGGATTTGATTTAGTTTGCTTTGCTTTAGAATTATGAACTTTGATTGTGTGTATAGTTTTGTGTTAGAGTTTAGTGTTGTTGCTTGATTTCAATGCCGATTTATAGTTTGCTATATGAGTGTAAAAGTGTGATTAGAAAAATGTATTTGTAAAAAGTGTATTTTCATATATAAAAGTTATTTTGTTGTTGTTTGTGAAAATGTTTGTTTGTGAATTATTTTTGAATATAAATTTGTGTTTAAAAACACTAAAATGAATATGGAGAAAATTGAAAGGAAATTGAAAATTGAGAAAATTAAAAAATGGAATTTTTAGGCCTTCTGTGCCGACGGTGCCCACGACCCGAGAACAGCCTAAACCCTTAAAATTCATGATTTGCACCATAAAACTCAATTTTTACCCTTTGAGTCACCTTCAACCTCCAGTTTTTGCACCTAGGGCTTGATTTTGCTCGGATTTGAAACAATTTTAAGGCAAAGGATGTTCAGATTTTATCTTCTCTAGGTAAGAGCTACAGTTTGAACTAAAATTTTTTTTATTTTCACCAAGGATTTATCTCACATTACCGAGATCCAAAAGTTTTTGAAATTTTTTAGAGATTTGAGAAAATCCTTTGTTGAAGAACTCTTACTTAGTTGATTTATGCTTAAAGCACTTTACATTATGATTTTTAGAATTTTAGGAATTTATTCAGATTTTTATTTAATTTTTTTTAGATTTACCATGGCCCCAAGAACGAGCAAAGGAAAAGAAAAGTAGATTATGATGAACAAAAATTTGTGAGCTTCAGAGCTAGTGCTCGATTCAATAGTCTACTTGAAAATAAAAAAGTGATCGTGGTTTAAAAAATTTAGGAGGGGAAGTCGAGAGATTAATCAATGCTCAGCAGTGGGAAAATTTTGAAATTCAATTTAGTTATATAGTTAGTAGTTAGAATTTTGTTAAATGTATTGTAATTAACTCTTTCTTAGTAGATTTTATATGTATTCTATGTTATTTAATGTTTTAAGTCTTGTAGCTTTTCATTTTAGCACCTGCAATATTTCAGAATTAAGTTTCAAAAATCAGAACCTTCAATAGGTAAGTCTTTTCTTCATGTATTTAATGTTTTCTTTCACCCTTTATTTTTCAATTCTTCATGCTAAATCTTTTTAAAGAAATTTAAGTTTTGGGGGGAAATAAAAATTCTTTTTTAAGGAAAAAAACTTAATTTCTTTTTGTCCTCACTTAGCTAAATTTTTAAATTTAACATGACCTTTGGTATGAGTGGATAACATTAGATAACTATATTTATGTTTCTAAATATTTAGTAAATTTAAGTAAAAAATTTCAATAATAAAGGTCAATTTTAGAGAGTAAGATTTTTGGTATAAGAGAATAAGACTATGTTTTTTTTTTATTTTAAGTAAAAAAATTTTTATTTTTTAAGTATTAAAAATCTTAAAGATTCATGTAAGAAGAAAAGAATTAAACTTTATGAAATTTTTAAGCTAATATAAATTTGTTAAGTGAAGAAATGTGAAAAATTTTTGACTTTAAAAAGAGAATAGTGAAGTTCAAAATCAATAAAGGCTATCCAGATATAGTAATCCTCACATAAAAAAAGGAAAAAAAGAGATAAAAGAAAAGAAAAGAAAAAAAGGATTAAAAAGGATCCTGAGAAGAAAAGAAAAGAAAAAAATAATATGGGGAGAAGCTTAAGGACATGCCTAATTAAAAATTTGCTTTACTTGAATCAACTTAAAGAAGAAAGCTTGGCTACATTTTCTAAACTTATATTTGACTATTAATTTATTTAATATTAAAGTTTCATGAAGTTGTTTTTTATATGAATACTCTAAGTGCCTTTAATATGACAATTTGCAATTTTTCTTGAAAAGAATAGAGAATCAAAAATCTTAGACTTGATTGCTGAATAATCTTATACCTTTGGCATTAACTAGAGTTGTTTTGAATTTTTCTTAAGCTATGTTATTATGTTTAGTAGACTAAAATATGAAAATCTAGAAGTTAAATTCTTTACCATAAGTCATATTTTTATGTACTAGAAGAGTTACTTAAGGACAAGTAACATCTAAGTTTGGGGGATTTTGATACACCAAAAATATATGCATTTTTAGACTCATATTTTATACTCATTTTTGGTGATATTACACTTTAATGGAAGGTATTTTTATGTTTTCATGTAGGTTGTTGATTTTTAAAACTTGAAGCAAAAACAAAGCAAACAGAATGGAATTTGGAGTCAAAATGACATTTTTGGAGAAATACTTAGCCCCGACGGTGCCAAGAGCAGCACCGATGGCGCAGACTTACAGAACAGATGGTGGATTTTACTCAGTACCGACAATGCCAGAAGCAACGCTGACAATGTCATTTGACAGAGAGTAGTAAATTAATTATGGACCACTGGCGCAGACGGTGCCAATGTCGGTTCATACCCTGTTTTTAGAAGATTTGATGAATTTGGACACTTTTTGACATTTTTTGAAGTTTTTGGATGCCCCTACGGGAGAACCGACTCTAGGTTCTATTTGGGGCCAAAATTAATCAGAAAAGGGGCTCCTCCTCATTTCTCCTTATTTGTAATCACCACATCTTGCCTTTATACACTTTTTCCATCTTCATTCCACCATCATTCAGAAGCCTATTAGTTATTTTTCATTAAAATTTTAGAGTTTTTGTGGTGAGATTAAATGTGAATTCTTCTCTGAGAGTGTTGGAGAAGAAAAAAAGTGAGAGATTTCTTTTTCCTACATTTCTTATGAGAGAATATAAGGGAATTGCTTTGAGAAAGAATTTCATATAAGTATTGTTAGTTTATTAGCATTGTATAAACTTTCTTTTATATATAAAATTTATGTTTTGTTGTATCTCTCTCATGAAGTCTGAGTAGTTTCCTTTATCTTTCTCCCTACTCTGAGATATAGTGAAATGAAAAGATAATATGGATGTGCTAATATTAAAATATAAAATAAATTGTGATGATTTTCAACTTAGAACTTAATTTGCTTTTTGATCTGGCCAATTAAATTGTTAAAATGTGTTGTGAAACATATGATCCGGGAAATGGAGTATGAGTTCTATAACAGAGTGAGGATCACATTTGGTTCCATGAAGGAGAAGTTCGTTCATGGAATTAAGTTTAAATAAATAAGGAAATATATATTATAGGAGGAAGAATTGGAGATTTTAGGGTGACAGACCAAATCCCCCATTTGGTCTTAGTGTTTAAGAACTAAAGCGAGAGTTAACCTTCAGTTGAAGGGAAATGGGAGAGTGGGGAGCTCTGAGGTGGGAGCCAGTATCCTCCTAACCTAGCCATGGATTTAGGGACTAAACAAAGAATTTGCTAATAACACTCTATCAGGGGAGAGAATTAAAACTACTCTTATTTTGCACAATACATATTAAAAATTATTTATATCATATCATTTTACCAAAATCTCATTGTAATGGGAAAGATGTTTTTTCACATAAGAAATCTTCATCACATAAACATAGTTAAATAGTTTAGTAGTTGTTATTTAAACTTTGTATTTCAGTTTTGCTAGAAGATAAATAATTTAGTTTTGTTAGCATCTTAAACATTCAAAATTAGTGACAGTAATTTCATTTGATTTCTGTGAATTTCCTAGTTAATTTATTGTTGACCCATTTTTGGTTGAGGTTTAGTTTTTTCCTCCTTAGTAGCCTAGGGTCTAGCCATAGGACCTTTCCTGTTGACTATTCCTAGAAAACTAGACATGGAACCCGTACCATTAGAATTTCCAAACTCTTCTCCACTCAACTTGAAGTTTCACATGTTGCTCTCAACCTCTAAATACTTAGTAGGTGGGGTCACTCTGGGGGAACTCAAGATGAGTCACCCTTAGGATTGCTGGACCTTAGGGTTGACGTTGGGTGTTGGTTTGGAGCTAAGACACTCACTACACTTATCTATACCCACAATCACTCACAACCCTGAACTCACCACTATGTAGAGGACCCAAAATGGGGTTTCCTTTGGTCCATGACTTATTGGTGATGATTGGTACCTCAACTCTACGAAAATACCCATCTTGGCCTTTTACCCCTAAAGCACCCCCAAATTACCAAAATACCCCTCTTGGACTCAAAATTCCAATAACTCTCAGAAAATCTCAATAAATCCCTAATATTCCTAATTTTATTTTTTTCAACTACCACATGACCCAATTTGGCCAATTTGACCATCTTTATGCAAAATCAGGCCAATTTGACTATCTATATATATATTTCTTGCAAAAGTACACCTAGAAAGACTTAGCCTTCCAAGGTGATAGAATGCATTCAAAAACCAAGCAGAAAACAAAGGTTACAAAAGTCTGCAGAAGGGCAAACCAAGAAGGTCTCCCTTTAGAAGAAATAAGAGAGGATGAGAAACATTTTTAGTGATCAGGGGACAATCAGCCCCAAGACCAGCTTGTGCAAGTCAATTTGCAAGTTGGTTACTTTCTATGTGGACAAATTGGAACCTCAAATTGATGTTGTATGAGCTGTGATTATCTTATTTTTCCACTTCAGACTGTGCCACGGGCAGACAACTTGATTCATAAGGATGTTGATCATGATCTTGGAGTCTGATTCAAGTAGAAGGTTTTGAATTCTAGCTCTAGAAGCAATGTGGATAGCCCAATAAGTAGCAATAGATTCAGCTTCTAGATCATCTTCAGCAACAGTGGGAGAAAGGTAATTTAGGAGGCAGGATCCTTGAGAATTTCTAAAAAGCCCTCCAATTCCAGCATTAGATTGATAGAAATTGCCATCAGTGTTGAATTTCAGTCATCCAACAGCTGGCTTGATCCAATAAACTAAAAGGTGTTCAGAGGAAGGCTAACTGTAATTGTTTCCTATCAAAAGAAGATCAGGGAAAGCCTTCCGTAGTGAAAGCTTCTTCACAAAAGCTAGGCAGTTGGAGGCCACCTTTGAAGAAATCTGTTGTTGCTCTTCAAACTTAGCCTTGTTCCTAGCCATCCAAGTGAACCATGCTACCACACAAGGGATGGCTATAAGCTTCAACAAATGTTAGTCTGTCAGCAAAGAAGAAATTGCTACCAGCTAAGATTAATTAGCAAAGCATACCAAACTTGTTGAGCAAAATTTCATTGGAAAAAAGATGATTAGTAGTTTCCTCTTGCACTTTGCGTAAGACACAGCAGGATGGGCCTCTCAACCCCTTCAGTTTCACGATTTCATCAGTGGGGAGAAGTCTGAAAAAGAGTCTCCAACAAAAAAAAGGACATAGAAGGTGAAAGGAAATTATTCCATAGAGGTCTCTCCCAAGGGATGCTCACACCATGAGATTGCTGAGAGTAGATATAAGCAGAAATAGATTGGGAAGTTCCTTTTTTGGTAATGAGTTTATCTCTCTTGGAGGGGTCCAGAGGAATGTTGGTAATCTTATGAATGGTTGAAGTATCCAAAATATTATGAAGTGCAAGAAGATTCCAATGCCCTTCAGTCCAGCAGTCAAACACCTTGGTAATAGTGGGAAAAGGAGCAGAGAACATCATCAAGCTTCCCACCTCCCATCCAATTGTCAAGCCAAAAATTAATGTTCTCCTCCCATAACTCCCAAATGAAATGATCTTCAGCAGTGTCCTTAATTTTGACCATTTGAGACCAGACTTTGGAATCTCCCAGTTTAGGTGTGGCAAGGGAAGGATGGGAATCTCTACAGTATTTACCTTTCCAAAAAATTGCCCAAAATGACTCCTGTGCCCTGAAATGAATCCAAAGTTTGTAGAAATTGATATTTTTAAAATGCTTAAAGCTTTTGAAACCAATTCCCCCATTTTCAGCAGGTTTGCAAATAGAATTCCAGTTGGTCCAGTGCTTTTGATTTCTTTGACTAGACCAAAGAAATCTATTAAAAGTTCTCTTAAGCAGCAGCTATGTGCTCTTCTTCAAAGTAGCCATTTCAAGGATGTAGGAAGGGAAAGCAGACAGAACATGCTTTAAAAGGGTGATTCTTCCTCCATTGGATAGAAAGGAGTTAGTTCAACTAATGAGCTTTGATTGTATCTTTGTCACCACATCATTAAACTGAATTTATCTGGTTCTACCCTTCAGTAAACGAACCCCTAAATACTTCAGAGGGGAGTTGGAAGGTTGAAAACCAGTGAAGTATGAAATCCACAGTCTTAAAGGTTGCTTAACCCCTTTGCTGAATAGTATACTTCACTTTTGTTTGTTCAAAAGAAGTTAAGAACAGGCAAGAAAATCATTGAGGCATTTCTGGATTTTTCTAGCAGCAGGTTTAGTAGCTTTTGAAAAAAGGATGACATCATCTGCATAAGATAAGTGGCTGATGGAAATATTGGATTTATGCTTTAACTGATTATGTGGAGATTCATTGGAAAGTTGGTTAAGCATTAAAGAAATGTAGTCAAAAACCAAAATGAAAATAGTTGGAGAAAGTGGGTCACCTTGCTTGATTCCTCTAGTTGATTTAAAGTAGCCATTTAAAGCCCCATTAATAAGTAAAGAGTGAGCATTATTATTAAGCCATCTCATGATTAATTTTATGAAGTCCAGAGAGAAACCTTTAGCATGCAGAACCTCCTCAATGAAATCCCAGTGGATTGTGTCATAAGCTTTGCTGATGTCCAATTTATAGATCAGATTGCCCCCTATAGCTTCTATCCAAGTCTTGATATAGTTATTATGCTAAAAGGACATTATCCACAATGTTTCTACCCTTAATAAAAGCATTTTGGTTCCTGTTGATGTTCTTATGCAGTTGAGGTTGAATTCTTGCAGCAATCACTTTGCTAATAATTTTGGTAACTACATTGGTCAGGATGATGGGCCTAAATTGCTCCCATCTTTTGCAATTAGTCTCTTTAGGAATGAGAGTGATTGTAGAAGAAATGAAATACTTAGGAGGGTCATGACCTTTAAAAAAAGCTTACACAGCTTTTATCACCTCCATTTTGATAATATTCCTAGATTTTTTAGAGAAATCTGCAGAATAGCCATAAGGGCCAGCAACTTTTTGGTTGTAATTAGAATCTAAAGCTAATTTGATTTCCTCTTCCGTGGGGATTTGAGTTAGCTGAAGGCTGGAAATGAACTATCTGCAATGGTCAAAGAGATTAACTTCTATAGCTTTTCTAGACACATTGGTTTAGGTAAAAAGATTTCAATAATACTCCACTGCACTGGAAGAAATGTCATTAACAGTATTGAGCCAGACACCCTGAGAATTATTAATCTGGTGAATTTCATTACGTTTCCTTCTGTAATAAATTATGGCATGGTATTATTTAGAGTTTCTGTCCCCTACACAGAAATGAGTCTGTACAGCTTTCTAATGAAGAAGTTGCTCCTACAAATGAATAACATTAAGTAAGTTTTCATTGGCTGTGAAAAGGTCAGCTTCCGAGGTAAGTTTTTCAGTAAGTTGGGACTCCAAGTTTTTAACAATTGCCTCAGCTTCCATAAGCTTAGTATGTAAATTGCCAAAAACTTGCCAATTCTAAGCTCTGAACTTGGTAGCTAGCTTTTTTTTTTGTAGAATCATAACTTCACCCATGTGTTAACATGATGATAACTAGTCCAAACAGAAGACACCTGCTTAAGAAAATCTGGATGAGAGGACCGGACATTTAGATATCAGAAAGGGGATTTAGTGAGTGTGGGAGTGCTTTGAATTGTAATAAGAAGGGGTCTGTGGTCAAACCCAATCATAGGCAAATGAGAAATTGAAGTATGCAGGAAATCATTTAACCAAATTTCATTAGCTAGGGCCCTGTCTATCCTTTCCCAAATATTGCCCCTTCTCCATGTAAATTTGGAGCCTGAGATGCCTAAATCAAATAATCTTGACAATTGCATATTATCAATGAAGAAATTCATTTTATTGATATCATGAGGTCTGCCACCTGACTTTTCATTGAAAGAAGCCACACAGTTAAAATCACCACAGACCAGCCACTTAGAGGAAATATTTTGGCTAAGCTGAAGAAGTTCCTTCCATTGCTCTTTCCTGCAAACAGAATTACACAAAAGTAACATGAGCACAATACCCAGCCAAGGAGAGAGATATGTGAAGAAACTAAGAGTGGTCTAGTAAGATTTTCCAAGAGACCTCCTTCTTGCAAAGAATCCATATCTTTTTGTTACAATTAGGAGAAAACTGGGATCCAGGGAACTTCTTAATAATTTTGGACTGATGTTTAGAAACCATAGTTTCAAGTAAGGCAATACACCAAAACTTGTGCAGCCTATTTAAGTGGATTAATCTGCTAAGGGACCTAGGATGAGTCAGTCCCCTAACATTCCAACACATGAGGTTAATCATTAATTTGTTTTCCTCTCCTCCTTGTTATAAGAAGAGAGTCCAAACACTTGGTCATAGAATCCCCAGTTGCAGAAACATCACTTGGGCACCTACCTACCTAGTAGAAAGGAGTTCCTGAAAGCAAAATTTCAATCATTCAATCGAAACAGAGTTAAAAGACACAAATTTCAATTCATGTTTTCATTATTTTACCATTGATCGGGGGCATAATTATTTATCCTTGAGAAGTGACCAGTGTTCACCTCACTTTTGTGAGGACTCACCTCACACTTTGTCAATGTCCTTAGATTAGGTCTATCACTTTTAGGGCCTATTAGGTCAAGCTCAAGCCCTCTAACCCTAAGGTTAGGGTAGTTTAGGGTTTTGACAGAGTGTGGACCCCAAATTGGTCTCCATGGGCAAGACATGCCCTGTGTCATCTAAGTCAATCTAAAACCCTAGGGATTTGTCTGGACCCTAGGAATTACTTTGAACATGAAATCCACCTTGTAAGATGGGTATGCCTAAATTGATCCCTAGCCTCACCAATGGCCTTCCTAACCGTACCAAACCATAAAAAAACAAATGAAAACCCTAATGTGCCCATTTGAACTAAAACATAGTGGCATCTTATAGTGGCCAAAACAATTAGGCTTAACCCTAACCATCTTACTTCTTCCCATTAAACCTTTAACCATATGATATCCCCATGGACCATAGAGTCAATCCCATGTCCATATGGGTCCACATGGTCAACTCTATAGCCATACGGTCAACTTAAGTACTATAGGGCTAATTTCCATACATTCCTTCAGTTTGTTAACTAATAATTAATTGATTAAATAAAAAAGGAATGTCATGATAGGCCTACTCCAAGCTCAACTCTAAATAAAAATTTCTAAACCAACCCATGGAGCCCAAACCCAGATTCACCCATGAAAAATTCTTATTGAGTCATTCATGACCTGTTAATACCTAGCGTAACATGAATAACCTATTAACAACCCAAGGAGACTAATACATTTAACCAAGTTCAAGTCATGATGAGGGAGAGGCCACATGTCATCCTACATGGATTTCACCCAATATCCTCTTGGACCAAGCAGGGATGGTCAAGCCAGGTCACACTTGAGCCCATTATCCACCTTAACCACATGTCAATTAAATAAAAGCCTTCCCCAAATTTTTTTCTTCTCCATACTTTCTTTCATGATAAGAACAACGTAGGAAATGAAGAAGCCAAACTCCATGGCAAAAAACATCCCCTAAAGTCCTCTGAAACCCCTTTGAGCAGCCACCCAAACAATTCTAATCACTATTGAGCTCCCCATAGCCTCTAATGGCTACATAAAAGAGCTAACCCGAGAGCCATAGAAAAAGAAGGAACTCTATATACAACCCACAAAATGTCTTGCTCTAAACAACAATGTTACTCTCCAAAAAATAGGCAATTGATCCCCCATCTTTTTAGCCTCTCAAATCCATTAGAAAGTTCTAATTCATTACCTCAAAATTAGGAAAAATTTCAACCTTAACATGAACTTCACGAAAACTTATCCAAGCATCATAAAAGCTTTCTAGAGCCTCTAAAACACTCCTCCAATCAAGATCAAGCCTTTCTACAACCTATAACATATTTCAATACCAAACTGAGCCATCAATTAGTCTAGAGCTTAGTAAGAGCCTATTTCAATCCAAAATGAGATGAGGGAAAGCTTTGTGGGGTCCTAATAATTGTGTCCATCAAACTCAGTTGAGACTACACCTCTTGAAACTAGGTATGGATCAAGAACCCTAAAATTTACTTCAGGTTTGGTCTTGTATGATAGAAATAAATACACCATGCAAGATCAACCATATGGATGTCTTCAGCTTAGTTAGATGAAGCTTGGGATAAAATCCCATGAGTTTTCATAGAGAAATGAGGGAAAAAATAGGTTTTAATCATGATCGGTGCTTGGTTATACATCTTGTGGGGACAATGAACGAATTTCATACATTTCAGTGTGTTAGAATCATATGGTTGTGTCGGGTCCTACCATAAAACTACAAGGGAGAAGAGCTTGAAATTGGTGCCACCACGGACGACAACATAAAAAGTGTCGCAAATCAAATGGTGTCACACATGTTTTTTTATGGATCTGATGAATGATACATCATCGCGTAGGATAAGTAGATAATTTGGAAAATTTTAATTAATTAAATACAAAAAATCCTAATAAAATTCTGAAAATCATATCTTTGTGAAAAAAAATCACAAAAATAAAAGAAAAGTATACTTGAACTTAGTGATAGAGGAGAAAATAATTAAATTAAATTTGAAAATAAATAACTTATATTTAATTTTTAATTAATAAAAATATTCTCTCGAGTATTTTAGTTGTTAAAAATTAAATATATATCCAAAAATTATGAACTTTGTAGGGATTATTCCCCCCATTCTTGGGAATTTTTTCTGATTTTTTCAAGGTAAGGGGATGTCCTAAAAAGAAAATAACCACTTTCTACTAATTTTAAAAGTATTTTAAAAAATAGTTATTGCAAAATAAAAAAAATGGAAATTAAAATTAAGAATTGGCTAGGAATTTTAGGGTAATAAATTTAAAACCTATAATAATATCCCTAAAAGGAAAAATTACAAATTTAAGGGTAAATATGTAAGCATAAAAAAGTTTAATTTTTGGACCAAATTGTTCCTTGAGTTAAATTAAAACATTAACCCAGGGGTCTTAGGCGCTTGACATCATGGTTATTCTCTTAACCATGAAAACACTCCCATTACCTAGGGTTTAGCTCCATTTGACCTTGGGTCTAGGTTAGGATTAACCCTTTTTAGACCAAACATAAATGAACTCCTAATTGGACTCAACCCAATTTAAGTTAAGTCTAAACCTCATAATTAACTTCACTCATTTTGGTTAAACTTAACCTAAACACTAAGTGTTGGGTTTGCCCTCCTTAAACCCAAAAAAACCCTGAGTGTTGGGGATACACCTAAAATATATAGTCTTTATGTACACATTTTTATACCTGTTTTTAAGATATTGCAATTTAATGGAAGGAATTTGTGTTTTTTTCTATCTGGTACAATAAAATGGATGAAAAAATGGTGAAAGTAGTGAAAAAGGATCAAATTTGGAGGAAAAAATGATGAAGGTGTGCAAAAGAACTGTGGCGCCGAAGTCCCCAGTACCCCGCGCAAAAGTGCCAAAAGCAGTTATTTGGCGATTCAATTAGTTTGGATGAATTTTTGAATAGGTGTTTGAAGTGACCCTTGGTGAAAATGTGAGAAATAGTTAATCTACATGAAAGTACATTCAATTTTCTCACGAAAGAAGGCAACTCTTGGAAGATTCATTGAATGTTGACACATTTTGAAGAGACACCAAGGCACCTTTTGAAAAATTATGAAAGAAGGACTTGAATTGAAATGAAGAGGAGCCTCCACCTCCCTTTAGCGCCATTGACGCCTCTCTCATATAGATTAATTGGGATACTTGTAAAGAAAAGAAGAATAGGAGCTGTAGTGAGTGAGTAGAGAGTATTGCAAGAGAAATAATAAGAAGAGATTCAAAGGAACTTCAAGATTTTGGTGGAAAGAATTTGAGATAAGTTTTTATCTTTGTGGTTACCTTTAGTTTTAATTTAGACTTCTTGTTTGTTTGCATGATTTTTGACTTTAACACTTAATTGTGGTTGTACTTTCTCCATGAATTATGCGTAGTTTTCTTTATCTTTTTCCTTAAAATGATACGTGATTAAGTGTTGGATGGAAGTAGTGTGAAGTATTAATCTTTAATATTGGAATAAATTCTGATGATTTTAAACCTTATACTTAATTTACTTCTTCATTTGGCCAATTAAGATATTAATATCTATTGTCATAACATGTATGATCCGAGATGGTATTATCTCAGTCAACAAATTGTAAGAATCGCATGAGATTGTATGGATGAGAATGTAATACATATGATTGAGTGCAAATAAAGAGGGAAATAAACTTTGAAGGGTGTAGAATTAAAGGACTTTAGAGTGACAGGCTAAAGCCCCCAATTTGATTTATGATTTTAGGTTTTGATACGAGATCTTAGCCCTCACAGGGAGAGAGAAAAGGAAACTCTAGAGTGAGAGCTAGTATCTTCTCTCACCCATTTTTAAGACTATTCAAGCTTTAAATTAGTCAATGTTCTTTATAGCATCTCTTGTAAGGGTAAAGCATATTATTGCACCTATTTGACACAAATCAATTTGAATACTTCCATAACTTAATTCCTATACTTTTTATTGATTCGTGATAAGGAAAACAATATTTTATTTATATCACCTTCATCTTACAAATATATAGTTAATTTAATTAGTTGTTTACTTTACTCTCAATAAAAAAAATTACAAGAAGAGTCGAATTTACATTCCTATTATAGCATCTAAAGTTTGAATAAAAATATTTTGCTAAGTAGAATTTGTTATCTAATTTCTTCTGATTTCTAGTTGCATATTGTAATTTTTGTCCTAGTGGGTTTGATATTCAGGGCTTAATCAAAAAATTCTATATTACTTGATAACGATACATATTTTTGCATAGTATCCCATATTTAAATATAATATTTGTATTCTTATTTTCTTTGAAGTCAATCGTTTGTCTAGCCTTTGCTGGTGATCAAGTTTTTCACACCGTTGTAAAGTAAGAATTATAAGTAAATTAAAATTAAGAATATACTCGCATACATCGTATTGACATATAAAATTGGGATCATATTTTTGGCACCATTGTTGGTAAGAAAAATGTAAATTTTTTGAAGAAATTCTTATAAAGCAATTTTTTATTTTTAGAAAATTTTATTTAAACTTTTAGATTTATTATACAAATATAGTAGTGTTGTTTCAATATAAAGTTTTTGTTTGTGTGACTTTATTATTATTTTTATATAAAGTTTTTTTTGTGATTTTATTTTATTTTATTTTATTTTATTTGTGTTTCGTAGTAAAGTATGCATAGTTCAGGTTCTACAAGATTAGTAACTAGTGCCTTACGATTCTGAATTAGAAAAAGCTATTAGAAAAATTTTAAAAATCAAAATTACTGAGAAAGATAAAAAATTTCAAGAAATGGCAAACCAAAATAATCAAAATGCTGAAGGTAATCAAGAGTTTGGACCTTTAAGAGATTATGCAAACTCTAGGTGGATGAACTTCATTGTAATATTCAAAAACCTGTTATAGTGGCTAATTCATTTGAACTTAACCCTGTTATTATCCAAATGGTATCAAATAATCAGTTTGAGGGATCACCAACTAAAAATCCAAATTTACATCTTATCAATTCTCTGAAATTGTGTACTACATTTAAATATGATAGTGTATAAGATAATGCTATAAGACTTAGAATTTTTCCTTTCTCACTAAAGGATAAGACTAAGATATAGTTACATTTGTTAGCACCTGGATCTATCAGAACTTAGGGTGATGGAGTTTAGAAATTCCTTGTTAGATATATTCCATCATAAAAACCTACAAAGTTTAAAAATGATATAACATCATTTTTTCAGTTTTAAGGAGAATCTATTTATGAAGCATGTGAATGATTTAAGGAACTACTGAGAAAGTGTCCACACTATGTTATACAATATTGGTTAGTAATTTAAACTTTTTATAATGGATTAGCTGGATTTCATAGATCTATTATTGTTGTCGTTGCTTGTGGATCATTAATATCAAAAACATTTCATGACGCTTATGCTTTAATTGAAGAGCGGCTGCTAATAATTTTCAATGGCCTTTTGAGAGGTTAAATCTTAAGAAAGTGGCCAATATTCATGAATCTGATGCTTTTACAATATTAGCAAATCAAGTTGCTACAATTTTAAGGAAGTTAGATCAATTTGGAATGAATTTTTCTTAACCAATTTTAATAGTTGAAGAGAATTCATTAGGTAAAATTTTAGATTCTCAAGCATCATTAGAAACTTTGAATACCATAAATAACAAGCAGAATAACCCATAATCAAACTATTATAACCTAGGTTTGAAGAACAACTAAGTAAACCCATTGGAAAACTGGAACAACCAAGGGAATAATAATTATAGACCTACTTATTCTCTAGGTTTTAATAGTAATCCTTAATTTAAGTAGAAAAAGTTGTCTATAAAAGAAGTGGTGATGTAAATGAGAAATCAATTACAATGTCAAGGAGCAACAAATATAAATGTTTAGAATCAATTGGGACAAGTAGCAAATTCATTAAGTATTAGATCCCAAGGATCACTTCCAAGTAATAAAGAAGTAAATCCAAAAGACTAGAATAAAGAGCAAGTAAAAGCCGTTCAACTTAAAAGTGAGAGAGAGTTGAAAGGTAGTGTTTAAAAAGAGATTGAAGTAGAGAAAAATTTAAGAGCCTGAAGAGGATGTTTCGGGAGGTTTAGGGAGACCTATTTCTCTATTTAAAATTGACTTGGAAAAATTATCACCTCTATTTCCTCATAGACTTCATTAACAAAAGTTGGATGAACAATTTTCAAAATTTTTTGAAATCTTTTAGAAGCTTACAATTAATATTTCATTTGTTGAAGCCTTAGAACTAATTCCAAGCTATATGAAGTTTATTAAGGATATTTTTAACAGGAAAAGAAGTTCAACGATAACAAGATTATTGCACTTAGTGTAGAGTCCAGTGTTATAATTCAGAAAAAGCTTCTTAAAAAGCTTAAAGATCCTAGTAGCTTCACAATTCCATGTGCAATAGAAAACATATTTTATGGTAAAGCTTTATGTGATTTAGGTGCAAGCATTAACCTTATGCCACAATTAATATTTAAAAGATTATGATTAGGAGAAATATCAAAATCTCGTTGCCCGCTTCGGAAAAGTGTAAACTAAGAAATATATAACATCTGTTTGGTCTACGAAAATCATTTTATTTGCTGACAAGTTCCCTTATTTAATACAAAGATTTTAAATAGAGATTATATTAAGCTGGGTTTTGAAAAGCTTCCTATAAGGGCAAACCCTTATATTTAATTACATCTTAGATAACTGATGTCACCTAAGAAAACTCCCAAAAAAAATTAGAGAATATCATCTTCAACAAGTTCAAAAGGATAGGACTTTTCAACGAGATTAGAAAAAGAGGTGTGAAAGGAGAATGGCTCAAATTTGGAGCATTTACTGTAGAATCCAAAGGAGGAATAACTAGGGGATGTCATAGATCTGGAGGAGAACCTCGGTGACTTCCCAAGCTATCTTATAGTTTGGTTTCAATTTCAGAGAAAAATTATTTAAAAATGTTTGACTTCAATTTTGAAGAGAAATATTTAGGTGTTTCATCCTTCCAATTTTATTAGTTAGCTCTTACATTCGTGTCAAATGATCACACAAATAGCCTGGAAGATGTGAGGATTTAGGTCGTAACAAACGACAACCTCGGAATTCTAAGACGAATTAGGACTTATATTGTATAGGAGGGTTATACAAAGGTCTAAAGAAAAGGTTAAGGATTTATGTTGCATAAAGCAAACAACCTCAAAATCCTATGGCTTATTGTTTAATTCTAACATAAGATATTCTGTTGTAGATCCTCTTACTGTTAAAGATGACCATGCTGCCCATGATGCTAGCTCCAAGCTCCTCACCGTAACGTCGTGGAAAGTTTAAGTTTTCTAATATGTCAGGTCATAATGTCAAATCAAATGTCTCTATGGTTAAGGTTTTTTTAAAATTATGGGGCATATTAAAGTTCATCAGAGTGACACCGGTTAGTATCCTACAGTTCCCTCGTTCTGACATCACTATTTTCTATCAGATTCACTTAGTCCATATGAATTTACTAAACTCTCATTAGCAACTAAAGGTTACCTACTCCGAGGGATTCCTAATAATCTGATAGAGACATTTTAATTTAGTTGCAATTTTTTTTGTGATGTTTGTGATTAAATTTTGATTTTTCTTATATTTTTATTGTTGTGGCGGTAAATTTAATCATGATTGATTTTTAGTTTTGGTTTTGGTTTTACTGTTATCCTAGCAGTTTTGGTTTTCATGCAGGGTGACATAATTGTTTAACATGCAAGCTCAAGACAAGAAGTATAGAAAGGTAAATGCATTAATTTAAAAATGTACCTGTTGATCCTTCTCGTTCCACCACCTAAAAGGTTAGTATTTGCAAATCATGTATATAATTTTGCAGGGAATTTAAATTGCAAGAGTAGAAGAAGGTTTAGCTACCAAACCCCAAGTTATGATTTTATTGAGTCTCAAAAGATCCTAGTGGATGATTTTAGAATAGAAGTATACCAAGTCCAGTTTGCCCTTCAGAATGTCCAATAGATTTCAAAGTGCTCGGGGCATGACTCTAGATCACTTTGAAGATCTCTTGAAATATTCTGAGTTTGTTTTTGGACTTATCGTATTGTTACATTAATCATTTGAGGTTGAAGTGTGACTATTCCGTTGCTCAGTGAGACCTGATAATTTAATTATCCCCAATATAAGGTACTCGATCAATCAATTGATGTTCCCTTTAAGAGTTATGTGAGTGAGTGCCCCTAAGGCAAGTTTAAGTCAATTAGAGGTTATGGTGCCCATAATTAAGGTTAGGCTTATAATGTTTAACGATATTAATCACCAATCATATTATCTTCTAAATTCAGTCAATTGAGTTTAGGCATCGAGCTTAGGTCACTCTAAGCCTTTAACAATCATGATAAGTGGAATGGTGATTATTGAAATTTTGATTTAAGTGGTATGTATTCTTATCAAATAGTCAAAACCATCCTCAACTTTGGGCTTAAGAAAAATAAAATATCATCTTTCCGACTTAAGCCCATTACTTAAGAATCATTTAATTTTAGTTGACTTACAAGTCATGAAGATTAGGAGAATTATGATTTTGTTGATGTTGTGCAAGGGTTGTGAATGAGTTTCTACCTTTTAACCCCAATTTTATTTCAATCATCCAAACATGTTTACTAACATCAAAATTACCATTTTTCCCTCACCAAAGACTAAAATGACTATTTTGCCCTTGGGACATTTCACCTCATAATTCATTAAACACAACTCAAATGACCTTGAGAGTTTAGAGTGTCATATCTATGAGGTAATAATAATGTTAGAGGAGACTTTGTGGGCTTCTCAAAATTTAGTTTAATTTAAATATTTATTTAAACCAAGAAAATAGGATTTTTAGAAATTGATTCATTTAACTCTTCCAAAATAAAGTTTTTATTTATGAGAAAATTATTAGAGAGTTTCCTAGATAAGAGAAATACTTAGACAAAATTTCATGATTTTTTGAATCAAATTATTATAACTATTTTAATGGGAGAATAAGGAAAATCCACTTTTAAGCCTTTTAAAATTTATTTTTAACTTAGGAAATTTAGGGAAAATATTTTAATGAGTCCCAAGTGATCAGAGGAAAATTAGGCATATTTTGAAATGTTTTGATATTTTTGGGATTTTTAATTATTTTAAAATTCAAAATAAGGCTAAAAATTAAGTATTTTCTAAAAAATATTTTTTATTTTTCCTAAGTGCCTCTGATTACAAGGAACTTAAAAAATCACTTTTCATAATTTTCTTATAATTTTCCCAAGTGTAATTAGTTTAATATAATTATTTTTGTACAAAAATATAAGGCTCCTTAGAAAATCAACTTTAATATTTGAACTTAATCAAATAATTTTTAAATTTTTACAATGAGTAAATATAATTTTTATGAACAATGTGGAACTAATTTTGCTACCTTTTGAAAAGTACATAAGTTACCAAAATTCACATAACATATTTACATTTAATTAAATATAGAAATTTACAAGATAATTCAAGGCATCATGATATTTTTCCTAGACTTCGCTGACCATCGAAAACCTACTAAAATTATTCCCATAATTTTCAAAATGATATTTTGATTTATATAATTAAAATAGCCAAAATGGTCTCCTTAACTTGAAAATTAGGGTTAGAAGCATAGAGATGTCCTCTAACCTTGGAAAAATTAGAAGGCATGGCCTCTGTCATGAGGAATGAACCCTCAAAATTTCAAGCCATGGTGAGTAATATTTGATCATAATGAATTAAAATAGTCCAGAGGGTATTAAATTCATTAAAAATTAAGGGATAAAAAAATAATTTTTATTTTTAATGCACATTATTCTCCTCTGTTCACTGAGCAAGTGGGTATTTTTCTTTTATTTTTATGATTTTTTATGCAAAGTTATGAATTTTCAAAGATCAGGTATTAAAATAAATAAATAATCCCCCTATTTATCTACTTATCCAAGCGGCGCCAACTCATCCTCGTTTGCTCCGAAGTCTCCACGTGACGCTCTACCATTTGAAGCCACCAGCCACATAGCTGCCTCGTCAGCCCGCAGTTTACGTACGCTATCCTCGTTCGACTTCAAAAAGACCATACAATGGATAAACGCACAATCAGAAGACATTTGTTCATCGTCCCCAAGTGACCTAACCTGAGAACCATTCACACTAAAACATTAATATCTTAGTCTACACTCAATTAAATTACATGCGGTTTATTTCTAAACCTTCATCTACTCAAGAAGAACGCATTTATATGGTATATCAAGTATGAAATTAAGCCATTACAAATGGAGAATCAAAATAAGCTCGGATTCGAACTGAGGTTCAATACCTTTTTCTGAGAGGGGAGGCCTCAATTAGATGGTTTTGGTAGCTTTGATTAGACCCAACGAACCGCCGGATGAAGCCTCAAGCTCTAGTTAATTGTCTAAGTATGATTTCAATGAAGGTGGATTTTAGGTGTTGGTCTAGAGCTATCCTAGAGGCTATTTCAGAGGGGGATTTTGTGGGGAATCAGCCTCTTTCACTATGGGATGGTGTGTGCACAATTAATTAAAGTTTGGTGCAATGTGTTGGAGTGGAGAGATCTATCCTGGGTTTAGGGAAAATTTAAGTGGAGAAATTTGCTCTAAGGGGTGGCTGTCAGTGGCTGACAGTAAGAGGATTGCACTTGGGATGGTTAGAAGAAGCTCTGGTGAGATTTTGGCAGAGTTTCCCAAAGGTTCCAAGCACTCTTCTCCTTGGTTGTAGAGAGCTCCATTTATAGCCATGGCTGTCTAGTGGAGCTCAGGGCTGGGAATTGCGTGCTAAAGCTTGCTGAGGTGGAGGGAAGAATGACTCTAATGGCCAATGGGAGTGAGTCAAGTCAGGGAGGTTTAATTTTGGATTTTGGCCACTTGGGGCTCCCTTGGGCTGGCTGTGTCCAGTGGTTGAGGAGGTGGCTGGCCAGGTCATGGTCACTTCTTGGCTCAGGGAGGCCATAGCAGCTCAGGGAGTTAGAGAGTAGCTAATTATGATTAACTCCTAAGCGTAAGCAATGATGACAAAGGATATTTAAGTTTAGGCCAAATATGGGGTGAAATCTCTTATGTCAAGGTTAAATCAAGGGACCATTGGTCCATAGCTCATCTTGGCTAGTTTAGGTGGGTTTGACCTGGTCCATAGGGTGTATTTGGTGGCTGTGGTGTCATTAATTTAGTGGCTTAGGCATGGTTAAGTCAATTTTGGTGCATGGGTTCAATTTGGGTCAAAATGGCTAGAAGTTGGGTGTGGGTTAGCCTAGCCATGACATTGAGCTCAATTGAATGATCAAAATTTTGTAGATGAATTTCATAAGAGGTTTAGAAAAGATTTAGAGTGATTTTGAATTGTTTTGGAGGTTTAATTTAGACGATTTGGGGCCTTTGGTCAATTTAGGGATGTTGGGTTAGACTTGGTTCTAGGTTGGACTAAGGTTGGGCTAGGTCCAAATTAATGGTTCAAAATTGTCTATAGGAATTTCATAAAGACTTCTTAACATCAATTGGGTGTCCATTTTGGGGTTTGGGCTTTCAATTAGGTGACATTTGGAAACATAGCCAATCTGGGGTAATTTGGGGATTTTAATTGTGGGTTGAAATTGAGTAAAATTGAGGCTTGAACAAGGCCAATTGAAGGTCCAATTTGATGTGTAGTATTGTTATAAAAAGTTTAGGATTCAAATTGAGACAATTAAGTGGATCATACAGTTCAATTAGGTGAGATTAAGTCATAGGGTCAAAATTGGGGTTTTTTATTTGGATCAAAATTGAGCTCAAAGCATGGGTCAATTAGGCTTTGGTTTGGTTTGTATTGATCATATGAAAGTTAAATTTAAGTTTTGGATTGAAATTGAGGGGAATTGCAGGCAAATTGATGGACATTTGGGGTTAATTTAAGGAAATTGGGCCTTTAAAGGAAGTTTGGGGGTTTTGGTCAAAATGATCAAATTGGGTTCAATTGAAAATTGGTTTTGGAGACATTTGAAGTGATTTTGGACATTTTGGCAAAGTTTGGTGTGCCAAGTGTATTTTTGTAATTTAGGCAAATTTGAGGGTATTTGTAATGTAGGCAAATTTGAGGGTATTTTGGTAATTTTGAAATTTTTGGGTGGATTTGGCCAAGTTTGGTATTTTGAAATGGTTTGAAATGATTTTTGAAGAAGTTCAGGGGCATTTAGGTAATTTGGGTGGATTTAGGGGCAAAAGGTCAAGTTGGACGTTTTGGTAGAATTAGGGTGCCAACCACCTTATATGAGCTATGGACCAATGAAATTCCTATTTGAGTCCTCTATGCACTAGTCTTAGCGAAACCCTAGCCTAGGGCTAGTGGGTTTAAAAGACCATCTATTGAGTCTCCCAAAAGATCAATGGATGAAATTCAACAATTTTGGATTTAGAATTCTGAGTGGATCCAGGTGATAGTAAGTTCAAGTGAGTGAACTAGCACCAGACCAACACCCAGGGTTAACCCTAAGGTCAAGAAATCTTATGGGGACTCTCCTTGAGATCTTTGATCTACTCTATACTAACCCCACCTACTAAGTGCTAGAGGTTAGGAGGAACATTAAGTTGAGCAAAGAAGAGTTTAGATTTTCTAATGGTGACGGTTTCTTTTCTAGTTTTCTAAGGATAGTCAACTTGAAAGTTTTATGGCTAAACCCTAGGCTACTAAAGAGAAAAAACTAAACCTCAACCAAAAGTGAGGTCAACAATCCTACAAAATGTAAATATAATGAATGTTATAGAATGGATGTGCTAAGATTTCCAAGTGAATGTCATTTCAAAACAACTTATGAAGAGAAACTGGAAATGGAAGAGTTGGAACACAAGCAAGAAGAGGAATTATATCAGTTTGAAGACTTTTACAAGGAAGATTCAAATTATGTTCAAGAAAGTTTTAAAGTTTTGGACACGACAAAAATATAAATCCTCTTCTCCATCGATTGAAAAACCTCCTGAACTTGAATTGAAATTACTTCCTGATCATTTGAAATATGCCTTTTTAGGTGATTCCTCAACATTACTTGTTATAATTTCCTCAAAATTAACTATAAAAAAAGAAGTTAGTTTAATGAAAACATTAAAGAATTATAAAAAATATTTTGGATGGACAATTGCTGATATTAAAGGAATCAGTCCTTCATTTTATTTGCATAGAATTCATATGGAAGAGAACTACAACCCAGGGTTGATCCTAAAATGAGGTTGAATCTTGTTATGAAAGAAGTTGCTAAGAAAGAAATTTTAAAGTGGTTAGATGCTGAAATTATCTACCCTATTTCAGATAGTGCATGGGTTAGTCTGATTCACCGCGTTCCTAAGAAAGGAGGAGTGACTATGAATGAACATAATGAGTTCATACTAACAAGGCAAGTCACAGGCTGGCGAATATGGCGAATATGCATTGAATATAGAAAATTAAATCTCTCCACTAGGAAAGTTCATTTTCCACTACCCTTTCTAGAACAATTGTTGGATAGACTAGATGGGCATAAATACTTTTATTTTATTGATGGATTATTTTATGGATGGATATATTGGTTATCACCAAATATAAATATCTCCTGAGGATCAAGAGAAAATAACTTTTACCAGTCCTTATGATACATTTTCTTTTAGAAGAATGCCCTTTAATTTTTGTAATGCCCCTTTTATATTTCAAAGATGTATGATGGTTATTTTCTTCTATTTAATTGAAAAAGGAATTGAAGTATTTTTGGATGATTTTTTAGTGTTTGGAACTTCATTTTAATCATGTCTAGAACATTTATCAAAAGTTTTTAAGCACTGCAAAGAAACAAATTTAGTCCTTAACTGAGAAAAATACAAATTTATGATAGCAGGTGGAATTATTTTTGGACATCCGATATCAGAAAATGGTATGGAAGTAGACCCTAAAAAATTTCAAGTGATTGCTAATTTACCTTATCAAACAAGTGTGAGGGAAATTAGGAGTTTTTTAGGACATGCTGGATTCTACAGGTGATTGATTAAAGACTTTTCAAAAATTGCTAAGCCTCTATGTCATTTATTTAAAAAAGATGTAATTTTTAATTTTGATAAGGAGTGCCTAAAATCTTTTGAGTTATTAAAAGAAAAACTATTCACTGCACCAATCATTGTTTCACTAGATTGGCAAAAACCTTTTGAATTAATTTGTGATGCAAGTGATTATGCTATTGGAGTTGCTTTAGGATAAAAGCATGATAAGATTTTCAAAGTAATCTACTATGCTAATAGAACTCTTAATGAAGCTTAAATTAATCATACCACAACTGAGAAAGAGTTATTAATAATATTTTATGCTTTTGATAAACTTAAATTATACTTAATTGGAACTAAATGTTATGTGCATACTAATCATTATGTTATTAAATATTTAATGATTAAGAAGGATGCAAAACCAATACTGATAAGATAGATTATTCTTCTACAAGAATTTGACTTTGAGATAGTAGATAAAAAGGGAGCTTAGAATCAAATTGTTGTTCATCTGTCCAGACTTGAAATAGAAAAACCACTTTGTTTTGAAAAGTAAATTAAAAAAACATTTTCCCTATGAAGAATTATTCAGTATTAATGAGTGGCGTGTTTCGTGGTGTACTGACATTGTAAACTTTATTGTTTGTGATATTATACCCTATGGAATAACATACCAACATAACAGGAAATTTTTATCTGAAACTAAGACTTATTTTTGAGATGACCCATTTTTATAAACAAGGAAAGGATCTAATTATTCAAAGTTGTGTGCCTTTAGAAGAAACTTATGAAATTATCCAAAAATTTCATACTTCTAATTTTGGGAACATTTTGGTGCTGATAAAATAACATACTAAATTTTATAATCTAGATTTTATTGGCTTGCAATCTTTAGAGATGCTAATGCTTATTTCAAAACTTGTGATCGATGTCAATGAGTGGGTAATATTTCTAGGAGAAATGAGATGCCCCTCAATTATGCATTGGAAGTTGAGATATTTAATATTTGGGGATTATATTTCATGGGACCATTTGTACTATCTTTCAAAAATTTATATATATTAATAGCAGTAGACTATATATCCAAATAGATAGAATCTATTGCTTTACCTCAATGTGATGCTCAAAGTGTTGCAAAGTTTTTGAGAATGAACATATTTTGTAGATTTCGGATGCCGAGAGTGATCATAACTGACTAGAGAAGTCATTTCAGAAATTCAATAATCGAGAAATTATTAAAGAAGTAGTATATCAACCATCAAATTTCTACTGTTTATCATCCTCAAACAATTGATTTGAATGAATTATCTAATCATGAAATTAAAATAACTTTGGAAAAATCTATCAATCCAATGGATTGGTTAGTCAATTTACTATGCTTTGTGGGCGTATAGGACTGCATATAAAACTCCTATAAAAATGTCCCCATACCGGCTAAAATTTGGGAAAGCATGTCATTTACCAATTGAACTTAAGCATAAAGCATATTGGGCTATTAAAGAATTTAATTATAACATAAAGGATGCTGGTGATAAAAGACTATTGCAATTAAATAAGCTTGAAGAGATAAGGAATGACTCTTATGAAAGTGCTAAGATTTATAAAGAAAAGATGAAGATGTGGAATGATAGGAGGATTCTTACAAAAAATTTTGAGTTAGGGCAACAAGTTTTGCTATATAATGCAAGTTTAATATTATTTCTAGCTAAACTTAAGTCCAAGTGGATAAGCCCATTTCCTGTGATGAAAGTTTATCCCTATGAAGCTGTGGATATCAAAGATCCTAAAACTAAGAAAATATTCAAAGTGAATTATCATAGGCTAAAACCGTACCTTTTAGGGGATCAACTTAAATTAAATGATCTTATGTTGTTGGGTCAAGTAGAATAAGCACTAGTTATGTCAGGCTGATGACGTTAAACCAAGCGCTTTGTGGGAGGAAACTCATAGTTATCTATGTATTTTTATTTTGAATGTTATGTTGTTGTATTTGATTAAGAAAAATTGGGGTAGTATATTGAATACATAATAACTTAGTAATGATTCTAAGACCTTAATAGAAGACTTAGGCATGTTAGAATGAGTATTTAGACGTTAAGCTAACATGTGCTAAATTAAGCGCCGGTGCTTAAGCGTCAACATTAGATGCTTAAGCGCAGCAGTTTGCTAAACATGTTAAATTACATTTCTAGAATATTTAAACATGGTTTAGTGGGTTTTAATCTGGGTTAGTGGTTTGAGAACGTGTCTAGTATTTTGGGCTTGGTCTAACACCTATAAATAGAAGGGAATGAACAAAATTCTTACCCCACTTCAATTTTATCCCTAGAATTTAAGTGAAGGAAAAAATGTCATTTTGGGAGATTGATATGAAGAAGAAGGAGGAAACTATGAAGAAGAAGTTCATTATTCAAAGTGGACAAAAGTTATACAAAGGTTTCCTAGCTGTTAATATAGAAGGAATAACAGAGAAAATCACATAAATTGAGGCTAGCACGCCTTCAATTGAAGTGAAAATGATGGAAGTAAACGCACATTTGGAGCATATTGGATGGCAACTAAGATGCAATTTAGCCACACTAGTTTTATTAAAGAAGTTAGCAAGGCTATGTATTTGAAAAATAAATGGACTGAAGAAGACTCAACCAGAGTTCTTCACCACCATCCATTCTATCAGATCTATATTCCAAATGCCTAAAGAGAAACTAATGATAGGCCAGGATTCGTTCCACCGGAAGGAGAGTGGAATTAAGTTCTTTGTTTAGTCTTTGTTTGTGTTAGGTGTTTGTTTTTTAGTATTAACTTTATTCTATTTGTATTTAATGTTAAGTTTGTTTAGTGTTTGTGCTTAGGAATTATCTCATCCAAGACTCTTTGTATTGAGAAATTATGTATCACAAATGTTTATATTTATTTGTGAATTAATATAAGTTTTTGTTTGTGTAAAATTTTGTTTTGTTTTGTGTTGAATCAAATTAGTTAATATTGGTGAAATTTGAGAAAGAGGAGAGTTGATGGGGAAGAAAATAGTTAATAAAGATTTATAAGACCATTTAGGGGTGGTTGACTAAGGCTAGAAGTACATTTTACTTAGAATCAAAAATATCAAAATTTGAGCACTTGTGCCTAAACGTTAAGACCCCGCGCTTAAGCATTGGATACCCAAGAGGTAGGTGCCTAAATGTCGGTTCACATAAACAAGTTCGTAAAAAGTTTAAAGTAAAAAATTTGAGTCAAAAACCTCCATTTTTACTCCCAACTTCATCTCTTAGCTCTGTTTTTTGTGATTTTGAGAGCTAGGGCTTCCTCTAAAATGACAATTTCTTGGTGGATTCAAGCAAAATTTATTAAATTTGATTTTTTTAAGGTAAGAGCTTTACTTCTATGTAAAAATTTTTAATTTTCACCATGTATTTTGTTCACATTATGGATTTAGCTGAAAATCGCTATTCATGGTGAAAATTTGAGAAAAAATATATGAAAAATACATAGAAATGATAGTTTAAGCTTTTAGAAATTGAGTTTAGTGATTTAGAGTTGAATTTGGGATTCATTGTCAATTTTATATGGAGGAGTAAAGGGAAGGCCCATTTGGATTCAAACAAGTTTGTTACCAGATAGACTTAACGATACACTACAGTCGAGGAAACTAATCCTTGAGATATATTTTAAGAGTCCGGGTGGAGCAGTAGAAGACTTGATTGTTCACAGACAGTGGGAACATTTTTTTTTTTATTTTTTCTAATATGGCTGTGATTTCTATTGTTTGAGAGTTCTACGCAAATCTCCCAGAAGTTAAAGAGGATCGGGCCATGGTTCGAGAAAAACGAGTGCCTTTCTCCCTTAAGGTAATAAATCATTTCTACCAGTTGCCCCTAGTACATTATGTTTGCTGTTTTTATGCAAATTATAGTCTTACTGAAGCGAAATTAGACGAGATTATTTCTTCATTGACCGATGGAAGAGGACTGTGGAAGATAACCAATGAAAGAAGAGTTAACTTCCCCGCATCAAAGTTTGATGCCACATCGAAGGCATGACACTACTTTATTTTCGCTCGTCTACTACAAACCGACCACCTCAGTGAAGTTTCTCAAGATAGAGCTACCTTAAACTATTGCATTCAGCAGTTGAATCCCACTGACATTGGAGCTCTGATTTATGAGACTATCATAAGTTTCACTGTTGCTGCTACTACTACAGATTTGGGATTCGCATCCTTGATCTTTTTGTTATGCGAGCAGGTAGGAGTTAGATTCGATAGCTGTGAAGTGATACTACAACTTTTTAAGCCCATTACAAGTTTTAATGTGAAGTCTTAATAACATCACTTGTTCTTTGACAGAAGAGGTGGATTTTCTAGCAGTTTAGGTGCCACTACTTCTCGTGCTCTACCTCACGTGCTTCACATCACAAGGTCAAACTTCTGATTCTAATTCGTAGTCACATTTATTTGCAAAGAATGTTTGATAATATTAATTATAATGTGGATAAAGCATTAAATTTAGAAAATTTTGTAGATCATATGAATGGATATATGAGAAGGCATAGTGATTATGAGGAGAAATTTCACTCAACTTTGGAAAACCTCATAAGAGGTGACCAAAGTTTAGTTTTCTCTTCATATCCATGATATCCATCATATGAGCCTATTACCTTTTGGGATAGCAATGATAGTGATGCTGATGAGGAAGAGGAGGATTAAACTGAGTACTGTAGTTTAGTTTTTTGTTATTATTGTTGTGAACTTTATGTAGTTCAGTTATACTATATTGTTGTTTTGTTTTGTGGTGTACCTGTTGAGACTGCTACTTTTGTTTGTGTTTTGTTTTGTTAGGCACTCTTGTGATGTATTTATGTTATTGTGGGTAGTTACATTTTATTTTTATGGTAGTAATTATGTTAACAAAGTTATCTAGTATATTTAGTTAGTTTGTGTTGAACTTAATCCTGAACCTTAGGAAGGTTTAGAATGTTACTAACTTTCACTTAAGAACTTCATCTTTAAGATTTCATTTTACTTCCAGGTATTTTCTTGATGTTGTAGTTGTGAATTTCTGTTAGTGTGTTTATTTTCTTTTATGTTATCCTCCACTGCATAGAAGTCTAATGAATCTCTATATGTTAAAATTAAATTAGAATTTGATCAATTAAAATTTTACTCCAGTTTTTAAATTTTTCTACTTTTATATTTAGGATGTAAAAATTTCTGTAAGCATGTTATTTTTAGTTTTCATTACTACCTATATAAATGTGATGCTAAAATGTTTTATCTTATTTAAAATTTAAGTGTGAGGGGAAGGAAAATTTTCTAAAACTTGAAGTTTATTTGTTCTCAAATGTACTACAAAAAAATTTGATTTTGATTTGAAAGAAAATTGATTATGTATATGAAGTTATATTAGGGAAGTAAAATTTTGAATATGGAAATCAGTAGGAGAATTTAGTTGAAACCTATTGTAATGAAGAAAAATATAAAGTTAAAAAATTTTAGTGTAGAATTGATAAATTTAGTGTAACTATTTTTAGTAGGAGAAATTGTATTTTTGTTAAAATTTAGAACAGTTGGACTTTTATTTTCAATACTTAAATTTCTTTTATTAAAAATAATTTTCAAATCTATTATTATTTTTTTAAGTATAAGATTTATATCAAAACTTTACTTTAGAAAAGGAGGAGGGGAATTCAAAATCATTAAAGTTCTATCCAGATATAGTAATCCTCACCCAAAGAAAAAGAGAGAAAAAAAAGTGAAAAAGCTGAAAAAGGGAGGAGAAGCTTGAGGATTAGTGTGTGATCAAAAATTGGTTCCAAATCTAATCTTTTTAAAGTATAAAACTTGAGAAACTCTTAAGCTTTATGGATATAGCAGTAAGTATAATTATTCTTAATAAATATTTTTAAATGGAGAAGATAGAATTCCTAAAGTTTATATTTGAAAATTTTATAATATTTCTGAACTTGATAAAAACTCATATTTTCATACTTCTTTAAATTAAAAAATTCTAAGCTCTAAGTTGGTCTCATGTACTAAAGTTTTTTCTAAATTGGACTACAAAATTTCTAGATCAAAATTTTGGAATATCCTAAAGAAACTCATATTACATAATCTAATTATTTTGGTTTTGAATTTTGGTTTTGAAAGATTTTATTTTGGTTTTGAAAGATTTGAGTGTCACTTGAGGATAATTAACATTTTAAGTTTGGGAGATTTTGATGCGACTAAAATATATAGTCTTTATGTACACATTTTTATACTTATTTTTGAGATATTGTGCTTTAATGGAAGGTATTTATATTTTTTTTCTTTCAAGTACAATCAAATGGATGAAAAATGGTGAAAGGAGTGAAAAAGGATCAAATTTGGAGCAAAAAGAATGTGGCGCCTAAGCACCCAGAATTGGCGCTTACACACTAGTAAAACTGAGAAGGCTGCGCCTAAGGGGCCAATACCTCGTGCTTAAGCACCATAAGTAGTTATTTGGTGATTCAATGAATTTGGATGAATTTATAAAGAGGTGTTTGAAGCAACCATTGGTGAAAAAGTGGGAAATAGTTAATGGACATGAAAATACATTCAATTGGCTGTTGAAAGGAGGCAACTCTTGGAAGATTCATTGAATGTGTACACATTTTGAAGAGGTACCAAGGCACCTTTTGAAAAATTATAAAAGAAAGACCTGGATTGAAATGAAGATGAGCCGCCTCCCCCCTCTAGACAGTAATGGCGCCTCTCTCGCTCTTATATTAATTAAAATACTTGTAGAGAGAAGAAGGAGAGGAGTTGTAGTGAGTATAGTGTATTGTGAGAGAAAGGAAGAGAAGAGATTCAAGGGAATTTCAAGAGTTTGGTGAAGAGGATTTGAGATAATTTTTTCTCTTTGTGGCTACATTTGATTTTAATTTAGACTTCTTGTTTTTTTGCATGATTTCAACTTTCAAACTTAAGTGTGGTTGTGTTTTCTCCATGAATTCTGAGTAGTTTTTTTATATTTTTCCTTAAAATCATAAGTGATTAAGTGTTAGATGGAAGTTGTATGAAGTAGTATTCTTTAATGTTGGAATAAGTTGTGATAATTTTAAACCATGTACTTCATTTACTTCTTGATTTGGCCAATTAAAATGTTAATATGTATTATTAGAACATGTAATGTACATGTAAGATTTGAGATGGTATTGTCTCATTCAACATATGGTAAGAATCACTTGAGACTGTATGTATGGGAATGTAATTCATATGATTGAGTGAAAAAAAAATATGGAAATAAACTTTGAAGGGTGTAGAATTAGAGAACATTAGAGTTATAAAAGCCCCCAATTTGATTTTTAGTTTTAGGTTTTGATATGAGGTTTTGATATGAGATGTTAGCCCTCAGGTTAAAGGAGAAGAGGGAACTCTAGAGTGAGAGCTAGTATCTTCCCTACCTAACCCACCTTCAAGACTATTCAAACTTTAAATTATTCAATGTTCATTACAGCATCTCTAGTAAGATTAAAGAATATTATTTCTCATATTTGGCACAACATAATTTGAATACTTCCACAATAGATTTCCTATACTTGTTGTTGATTCATGATAAGGAAAAATGTATTTTACTTATATTTCCTTCATCTTACAAATATCTAGTTAAATTAATTAGTTGTTTACTTTACTTTCAATTATCAAAAACTATAAAAATAATGAAATTTTCATTTCTATTATAGCATCTAAAGTTTGAGTAAGAATATTTTGCTAAGTATAATTTGTTATCTAATTTCTTCTGATTTCTAGTTGCATATTGTAATTTTTTCTCCCTGTGGGTTTGATATTCAAGGCTTTATCAAAAGTCCTATACTACTTGATAACAATACGTATACTTGCATAGTATCCCATATTTAAATATAATAATTATATTCTTATTTGCTTCGAAGTCAAGCTTTTGCCTAGCCTTTGCTGGTGGTCAAGTTTTTGGCGTTGTTGTAGAGTAAGAATTATAAGTAAAGAAAAATTAAGCATATCACCACATACATCGTATTGACATAAAAATTTGGGATCATTTACCCGCCTTTAACCTAACTAAACCCTAAGAGTTGGGTTTACCCATCGTAGGCCTAATTGTTAGGTCTAATTAACCCAAACTAACCCTAAATGTTGGGTCTGACCCATATTAGGCCCAACCTAAACCCTAAACCTAGAGCTTAGGTTCAATTTTGGTTGAACCTAAAGTTTAGGGTTATTTATGTTCAAATTGGGTTGAACCTAAGGTTTAAGGTCACTTAGGTTCAATTTGGGTTGAATCTAAGGTTTAAGGTTAATTAAGTCTAGTGTTTATTAGATTTTATTATGGTTTATAATGAATTAATCACAATTTAAGTAAGTCTAAAGGGGTAATTAAGTCTAATTTAGGTTAAACTTAGTTAGGATTTAGACTTCCTTAAACCTAATTAGGTTAAGTTTTATTAAATAATTATGTCTAATTAAGGTTAGAATCAATTAAGATTTTGTTATTGATTAAGCCTAATGTAAGTAAGGCTTAAGGCTTTAAATAGGTCTAATCTGGGATAGAACTAATTAAGGTTCAAATGTTAATTAAGCCTAATGTAAGTAAGGCTTAAAGGTTTAATTAAGTCTAATTAAGATTAACCTAATTGTGGTTTAATGGTTAATTAATTCTAATGTTAGTAAGGTTTAAATGTCTAATTAGGTTAGACCTAATTAAGCCTAATGTAAATAAGGCTTAAATTTTTAATTAAGTTTAATTAGGGTTAGACCAAATTATGGTCTAAATGTTAATTAAGCTTAATGTAAGTAAGGCTTAAAAGTTTAATTAGGTCTAATTAGGCTTAAACTTAAATAAGGTTTAAAGATTAATTAAGCCTAACAAAGGTAAGGCTTAAATTTTTAATTAGGTCTAATTAGGGCTAGACCTAATTATGATTTAAAGTTTAATTAAGCCTAATGTAACTAAGACTTAGAGGTTTAATTAGGTATATTTGAGTACGACCTAATTAAGGTTTGAAGGTTAATTAAGCCTAATGTAAGTAAGGCTTAAAGGTTTAATTAGGCTTAGACTAAATAAAGGTTTAAAGGTTAAATAAGTGTAATATAAGTAAGTCTTAAAGGTTTAACTAGGTCTAATTAGGATTATACCTAATTAAGGTTTAAGGGTTAATTAAGCATAATGTTGGTACGGCTTTAAGGTTTAATTAGGTCTCACTATGGTTAGACCTAATTATGGTTTGAAGGTTAATTAAGCCTAATGTAAAAAATTCTTAAAGGTTTAATTAGGTCTAATTAGGGTTAGACTGAATTAAGGTTTAAAATTTAGTTAAGCTTAATTTAGGAAAGGCCTAAAGATTAATTAGAGCTTATTAGGGTTATACCTAATTATGGTTTAAAGGTTAGGTAAGCCTAATGTAAGTAAGGCCTAAAGGTTTAGTTAGGTCTATTTAGGGTTAGCACTAATGAAGTTTTAAAGGTTAATTAAGCCTAATGTAGGTAAGGTTTAATGGTTGAATTAGGTCTAAATAGGGTTAGACCTAGTTAATGTTTAAATGTTACTTTAGCCTAATGTATGTAAGACTTAAAAGTTTAATTAGGTCTAGTTAGGGTTAGACCTAGTTATGGTTTAAATGTTAATTATGTCTAACTTAGGTAAGGCATAAAATTTTAATTTGGTCTAATTAGGGTTAAACCTAATTATGGTTGAAGAGGAATTTAAGCCTAATGTTAGTAAAACTTAAGGATTTGATTATGTCTAATGGGTTTTAGACTTAACCAGAGTTTAAGATATACTTAAACCTAACGTAAGTAGGGCTTAATGATTTGATTAGATCTAATGGGATTTATACCTAATCAGGGTTCAGGAGGTGGTTATGCCTAATTTCAGTAAGGCTTAAAGATCTGATTAGATCTAAAGGGATTTAGATCAAATCAGGGCTAAGAAAAACCTAGATCCATACTTTAGGATTGAACTAGGTCTAATTAAATGGATTTATTATCTGACCTAACTTCATGTGCAAATTACATCAATTTTAAGTCAAATGGCCTAACCCTGGTTTTTTGGCTTAAGTTTATAAATTTTAAATTTGCAAATTAAACCATAAAGGTCTAACATATTTTTTTAAACCTTCAAAAGTGATTTGAAAATTGGCTTTAGTTACTAGATTAATCTCCAGGGATTTTCTAACTAATACCAATTTTAATTTCCCATTTTTTTATTTTTAATAATTATTTTAAAAAATAATTACAAAACTTGGTGAAAATTGGTGATATTCATTTTAGGATTTTATTCCAAGGTAGAAAGAGTTATTTCATAAATTATAATTGAAGTTGACTCCAAATAAAATGAAATCCATATGACCGGGGTCATTCATTGTGAATAAAGCATACCCATATTTAGTGTTTAGGATTTATCAATAATCTAAAGGGTGCTATATGTCAATGGCCAAAGCTTAAATCTCTACTATGAAAAAGATTGTGGGAATTGTGCCTGAGTGATCTTATAGAAGGATTCATAACAATAGTATAAATAAATAAATTTATATTAACGAAGCTGAAAAGCTGGGAAGCTGCAGCTGCGCCAAACAAAGCCTAAGTGCTTGTTTAGAGGCAACTTAAAAATTTTCATTTTATAATTTATTTATTTATTATTTATTTTAACAAATTTAATTCTAAATTTTTTTTCTAAGGAAAAATGTGAAAAATATGGCATAAACTGTGTAAACATATTTAGATACTAAAATGAGAAAGAAAAATGTAGCACCGTCAAGTTGAAAAGCTATATCACTTTTAATTTCGTTTCCCTTCAAGATAATTAGTCTATTTTTTTATTATTTTCATGTATTGTCGATAACACACTAATTAGGAGTGTCTTCATTTCTTATCCATATTTTTCCTATCTGTGTATTTTTTTTCTTTTGAATACATTTTTTGTTCTTATTTTCTCGTCTTAGTCTCATTAGTTAATCATTCTTTTATTATATGTATTACTTTAAATTTATAACAAGCATGAAATATAAAGGGAAGAGTGGATTGTATGCTTTTTTTTGCTTGAACCCACCCTATTGTTATGATCAATATATTATATTAATCATCAATTTATTTTTATTATTTGTAATTAATAATTGATATACAAATATTTAATATTTTAGTTGAATATATAAGGCTAATTTGATAATGGTATTTACTTATCATTTAACGCATTACATGCTAGCTAGCTCAATTTTTTTCTTGAATTTATATAAAACATAAACAAGTAAACTAAGCTAAGCAGAAACGTTCATATAGATATCTATATATCTTAAGATAAATTAAAGATTTTATATGTTCGGTTGCTTATCATAGAAATAGCAAGCAACCTGATTTGGATAAGGAAAAGCCTTTTAGTTGGGATACTTCTAACATTGAAAAAAATAGTAAGAGTTAAGTAAAGATATTTGGAGATATAATTACCCTTTACATCATAGTATAATATTTATGTAATCATATAATTTTTTTTTTTTCATATGTTACACCACATTGATAATTGCTTAATCCTCATGCAAATAACTTAGATATACTTGTTACTTTTTATTAGTAAAAAATTTAAATCTTACACAAGTTTACACTAAATATTGCCAGACATTGTGTTTTGGGCAAGTTAATACATTGGTACATTGGATGAGAGTTTCTCTTAAAATATATTAAACTTAGCAATTTGCATAGTTGGTAAAAATTGATTATGAGTCTACTATTACTAATTATATAATACTGCAATATCTTTTAACATGTGTACATGAAAAATTTTATTTTTTTTAAGTTTTTTTTTTCCTCTTTTATTGAGGATGAATACAGATCTAAGTATGTGATACTTTGTTATACATGCATTTATGTATATTTTCTTGAACTTTAATGATTGATTTCATATAAATTTTTTCTTGATTTTTGGAAGTTTGTTAAATATGTGATATTTTGTTATAATTTGATTTGAAATTTTATATGATAATATTAATACAGTTGGATTACATAAAAAAAAGTGCAATAAAAAATTTGAAGCTCTCCATAAATGTTGTAACACAATCACAAAAATTTGAATCCTTCTAGTGTTTAAAAGCCTAGCCTAACAATTAGGCACCATATTCAATGCCCAAACGCTCATGCTAGAAGCAAATGTGCTAAATACTTTAAGGAGGTGGCTAATAATATGGAGTTTGGGGTTTAGGGGCCTACTTTAAGGAATTAAGTGAAAGCACTCGACCCAAAATTTTAAGTCGGTTATTTGGATGCTTTAGTCTCAAAAAATATCTAACTACATGATAAGAATATAAGACCTTATTCATAGACACAAACAAGGCTCTAATCTCAAAATTCGCCTTAATTAAAAGATACACCTTGCCGCCTTTAAAGCAAATTCAAGTCTTATTAAAGTAGACCTACAAGATGTTTTAGGGAGCTGGTATCAAGAGAATTTGAGTGTTTTTAGAAGCCATGCAGTGGAATGTTTTTAGAAAGGCTGTGATAAGTTTAAAGAAATGGAGGCAAAAATAAGGGATGTAGAGTGAGAAATGACAGGACTTAATTTTTTCTATCCTTTTATTTCCTTTTTCATTCATTATGCTAGGTTTCTTATTTGTTCTTTCATTATGCACTAAAACTTTTGCATGGGTTGGATGTGACCATATTTTGTAATTGAGTTATTCTTGAAATTTAAGTTTTGTTTAATAAATATGATTTTAATTTATGTTTCAATGCCTTTTCATAGACTAACCATCAATTGTTCAGAAGATCGTTATAAAATTGGGAGGTGGATAATAAACTTGGACAAAATATACTGACTGAAGGGTCATATTAGTTATGGATAACTACATTAAACATGAGTAGTCCTTTTGTGATCTTTAGAATTTTAAATAAATTTCTTTTTCATATTGAATTTATCAATGAGGGAAAGAAAAATTGTGTGATTGAATATACCAACATTTGGTATTGAAAATAAAAGCAGAGGCCACCTTGATTAGACTTTGATCTAGATTTATTTAACTCTGCACCTTACAAAAAATAAATCAATTAACATGTTTATGTGAAATGTCTTCTATGTGAAATCTCATCCCTATATCAATGCTTGGTTGATTTCTAGCCGAATAATTTAATTATTTTAATATTGTGGTCTTTTTTTTATTTTGTTTTATTTAGTATTTTATTTTAATTTAAAGTTTTTATCAGCATCACATCCTTGGCAATTCGGATAACAACATTAATCTTTATTTACTAATTTTATCTCCTTGTATGTGGAATGATACTCTCACAAATTAAATTATTATTTATACAATAAGATACTTAGATGATATTGATGTAAAATTTATGGCCATAAAATTTTTATCAAATATGATTATTTTAGAACTCACTCTAATGTTAGATATGATTACTTATGGATATTTAATAAGATTAAAGGCTAAAAGAAATAAAAATATCTTTAATTTCTATAAAATTATTTTAAAATTTATAGTGGAATGATGTGGATTTGGAGGGGTAAATAGTTAAAATGTCAAAGATAGTCCATATTAGGATATTTTTGGGCTAATTTTGGATGATTACTTTGGAGAATAAATTTTAGCTAAGATAGATAGCTAAAATATTTGCGGAGAGTTAGATCCAAACTTATAGTTAAAATCTAAAGTAGATTATTATGTTCGGTGTAGTTTTGGTGGGTTTTAAGAGGTAGGTAATATGACTAGAGCTTGTTTTCCTTAAGTTGGAGTAGCTATGGGGCTTAGGTTGGGTACTGGCTATTCCTTGAGGATGTTTCAAATGTCTAGGGAGATACATGGAAGGTTTAAAGAAGGCATTTATATGTCTAAAAAGTGAAAATAAAAAGAGTATAAATAATTATCAAATCTCACAAAAAAATTGGCAACACAGAATGTGTTCAAGCTCCACGCAAAATAACATTAGTATCCACCAAAATCTTTAATTAAAAAAATGCATTAATTATAACGTCATATTAGTAAGTTACATGTATTTCTTGAGCTAACACTTTTGCAGGGTAATTTTAAAAAATAAAGGGAAAAGCAATTTGGTAGCCTTCAATAGCCGAAGAGTTTCAACATTCAAAAATATGTCAAGATTACTTATGCATGCCCTTAGAAAGAAAATTAAAATATATAAATAATAAGATTATCGTTAAATGACATATTGACTGGACTCTTATGTTTTGGCCTCTAATAGCTTTCTTGAACTCCAAACTTAAAAGTTTTTGGGTGTTTAATTTGTGTTTTAGCAAAATTCACATGATTTACTACATTAATTTTTTTCTTCATTATCTCGTTTAGAGAAAATTTATAGTTAAATGACATTTACTTGACTGGTCTTGGCTAAAAGATGAACTGACTAGTGATAAGAAATCATGCAAGCATCTTTCGAAAGAGAAAAATGTCATCGTCTTTGATAGCTTGAAATGGAAAGAGAGTGAGATTTCACACTATATAATAATACTATAAAATTCATAATCTAAGTCTTATAGGTTTAACTAAAATTCTCCTAAAGTTCTCACCGAAGCTTCCCCGGCAATGGCGCCAAAAACTTGATTCGACACTGGTGTGTGATATTTTTCTGCTCGTTTTATGTCAATTTAATTCTGCTACAACGGTGCCAAAAACTGGACCTAACATGTAATTACGCATGAAATTTAGGTTCCAAAATATGGCAAAAAACTTTACGCTATTTATATTTTAGTGGTTAGTGTGCAAAATCAAAATATTGTAAAATATAAAAAATAGTTCACACACTAGGAGTTCTACACAAGTGCACGTATCACTTCAAGTAAGATAGGGCTTTATTTAAAAACCCCAGTATCGATCCGACAGAGAGCGAGGTAAGAAATCCCTTAGGCTAATTCTAGTCTACTACTATCAGTCATTAGTTTGGAAGGTCGATTTAAGTGGTTTTTCTAATAAGTACTCCTAAATGTAAATTTAATATTTGAAACAACCAACACCTACTCCTAAATGAAAATATTAATTAAAAGATAACCCTTTTCTGGATGAATTGGTTTGGAGTATTTTGAGATGTTAAGAACTACTATTCTTATGTAGTGAATTAAATAATGTATATGAATGAGACATATTAAATCTTGTACGTGCCAATTAGCTTGACTGATACTTTGATTATTGACCATATCTTCCTTCCCGTTTATTTAAGAATGTCATTATTATAGTAATTTAAAATTTTGTAATTAGATGACATAGATACAGATATGGGGACACATAGACAATATAATATGGGGGCATGATATAGTTTCGAAAAAATCATATCGAAACACAACTTTAAAATAACATTAGTGAGTGTGTTGTCTACACACACGCGCACGCACGCACGCACGCACGCACGCACGCGCGCACACACACACACACACACTCACACACA
>NW_018165577.1:45197-102368 GCF_001263595.1 Phalaenopsis equestris | reverse complement strand
ATACTCGTGGCTCCCTATGGGTTAATATAAAAGGAGGTTACAAAAGAGGGCGGGAAAGAGGATCCCCACCAAAAATAAAAGAAATACAAGAAGTCCTAGGGGTTCCTCCTTCCGCATTCCAACTCCACAAAAAAAGAGAAAAGTGAAGAAAAAATCATTCCCAAAATTACATGTAACCCGACAAAAAGTATACCAATCCAATGAAATGTACTCAATATTAACATGTAAGAAATAATGCAAAATCAGCTGTGAGAGTTGTAAAGCCAAAAAATCGACATCCAAAGTGGCTGAAATTCAAACTGAGAGAAGCAACTTGTTGAGCCTGTGAACATCAATATAACTGCATATCTTAACCTGAGAAAAGGACCTATAATGCATAGGAAATGTAAAATAATTTTGTTGAAAGAGCATTAAAGAGCAGTTCTGTAAAAGCAAATGTCTGCTCATTAAAGATATAGTGAGTGTGCAACTAAGACGTCCTCGAAATAAGAGGATCAATGAGGTAGAGATGAAAAGTTTTATGTATTCAATATTCCAGGAAAATCGTGTCAGCATAGCAATAAATATGGAGTCGTGGGCCTCCAAAATCTGCAAAGGGTTCTCTAGTATAAGACACAACCTCTGAGCATTGAAAGTATAAATATACCAGCCAAAATAAACCTCAGCAATCCATGCAAAGAGAATTAACCTCAAACCATAACAAAACAAACGTAGTGCATGCGAATCCTCATAAGAAACATTGGACTCAATAATCAGAGTAAGCTTCCCATATCCACCACATTGCTCATCAAATAAAACAGTAAAGTACGGGAGAAAAAAATAACAGATAGCCATTGATGCAACGAGAGTGAGACTCAAAAGAGGGGGGCCAGAAATACAAAACCAACTGCAAATAACGGGTTGAGAGTATAGCAGATCATAGAGATCCCCAACAACAATTAGCTCAGAGTAAATATATCTTAATCCATTGTTCCTGCAATAATAAAACACCCATAGTGTAGATTCCCTGCTAGCAAACACAATGAAAAAATTAGTGGGAGACTCATCAACAAGCTCCCAAATCCAACTAAGCCATCCCTTCATAAGAAAATCATAAGACAATACTGAGAAATTAGAGACGAATATGGGGAGCTTGAAGATCACTTTGTATAAGAGTGTTGAGAAAGAGGGGGCAGCATTACCAACTAGCACATTGTTAAGCCTAGATTTGGCAAGCCAATCCGCAGGGTTGTTGCCTTCACGATGTATAAAACTATATTGTATAGGAACTTGATTTGTATCTTTAATACGTAAACTACGTTTCATTAAAATTTTAATATGCCAAACAGGAGCCAGTTGCCCTATTAAGATTTTAAATATGCTTTGAGAATCATTTTCCAGGATCAACATAGATAGGTTAAGAGAGACAGCTACTTGCAATGCTGCAAGTACAACCCTGGTCTCGGCTTCCAAAGGAGAGGAAGCAATGCAAGGGGAGGCAAAAAAGGCCAAACACTTCCCATTGGTGTCCCAAAAGAGACCACCCATACCAGCAGCGGTAGTAGTATAGCTTCCATCAATGTTAACCTTAATCCAACCACGAGAGGGTGGTGACCAACTAATTAAAGTTAGTTTCTGGCCACTACGGGGAGAGGGGGTACAGCTAGAGGCACTGCTAGAGGCACCAACGGCTCTCATAACATTAAAATAATTTTCCAGAGTATAGGAGACAGTAGAAAAAATAGTAGATCCAACACCCTAATATTTATGGATATTTCTAGCTATCCATATGAACCACAAAGTAGTAGTAAGAAAATAATGCAGTTTGTGGTGAAAAAACCAACTTCCTTCCAAGTATAAAGAATACTTTCCAAGTTTAGAGGAGCAGGCCAAGTGATACCAAAAAATCCCCCAACCTCCTCCCAAACTAATCAAGCAAAATGGCAGACAAAGAAAACATGTTGAGGTGACTCAGCCTCTTACTTACTTATATAACAACATGAAGCCATACTCAACCCTTTCAACTTCAAAATATTATCAAGAGGAAGAAAATGTTTTAGAAATCTCCAAAGAAAGAAAGCAATAGAGCGGGAAAGATATTGATGCCATATGTAGGGGCTCCACTTCCATTTAGAAAAGCTGTAGGTGTGTGAATATAGCATTTTAGTGGTAGTATATATAGATATACAAACATACATATATATATATATATATATATATTGTATATTTATCTATCTATCTACTATATATATATATATATATATATATATATCATTAATAATGCTATTCAAGAATTAAAAAATATAAATGGTTTTTATTATTCATAATGTAAAATAGTATGCAATGAGAAGGTTAAAATTTTTAAAAGTATTAGCTACAATAAAAATTTAACAAGTAATTAAAATTTTAGAGATGTGATCAATACATTTTAAAAATATTTCACATAAAAAGAGTATAAATTATTGTGCACAACTTAAATCATTAAATTTTAAAATAACATCAAAATCTAGACACGTGTAATTATCAATAATTTTTTTATGTACTAGGAAGTTTACTATACTCTTTGATATTATTTATTAAATTTAAATTTATTTTTTTAGGAAAACATGCATCTAATTTTTTTTCATATATTGGAATGCGATCCGAAGTGCACTATATGACTTATTATAGTGAAGTAAAGTGTGGGTGGATCGTATGTTGACACTATAATTTAGAAGAGGAAATTAGTGTCATTAAGAATAGCAAGAATGTATCTCCTTCTAGAGTTAAAAGTGATATACTTGGGAAATTGTAGATGCTAATTTATTAAAAGATCATCATCTACCATGAAGTGAAGGTGGTACAATCTTTTGCTAAAATATACGGTGTCAAAAAAAAGTTATGGAGACAATATTACGAAATTAAGGAGGCCACCAAGATTAGCAAAGTCATACTCTTCTTAAAGGTAAATGTGATATAACCTTGAGGCAATAAAAAACATTTATAGTTAGGAAAGCAACTTAAGGTGGAAGAATGATCCTCCTAAATGCACAAGTGGTATGTCATTATGTTTGTGGACAAGGAGGAGCCAAATGTGGACAATCATAATGTCATTCTTACTTGGGGTGGTGACAAAAAACTTTAGGATGATAGATAAAACAATATTGAATGGTCGTGGCCACTACGAGCTTTCTAAGCATTGAATTTTCTTAAGATTTGGATGTTAAGGATGTTTAGATAAGTTTAATTAATATTATTAATTTTAAGCAAAGAAAAGAGAGAAGAGGAATGGACTGTGGGAGAAATTCATATCCTTATGCAATGATAAAAAAAGTCGTCCTTACCAATACTAAAGAGCCAAATCATGTCCTCCAAACTTACAATAGCCCAATTGACTACCACAATATTTTAAGTGAACCAAATAGAACATATTATAGAAATTTCTATGTCATGAGATCAATATAGGTGACATATCAAACTTCAAATGACTGAGTTGATGCTAATAAAAATCATAGTGCATATAAATTAAATTTTAATTATTCAACAAGCTTTGATTATATAGTTTATTTTTAATTAAAATGTGCTTCATCTTGACTATAATCCTTCAATCAAAAAATCCTAATAAAGATTTGTAATGTACACAGGACTTGAAGTACCTATAAATTTGTTCAGCAAATTGTAGAGATAAATGGACCTCAACATAGAGACAATTATTTAGGAGTATGTTGAAGATCTGATCGATCTCTTACCCAATCACTCAGTTATTTGGTTGGCATCGCTGCCGCTGTATTGCATTTCTAATGCATGAAATATAGAAATTTAGTCATTTGTTCAAATATAATTGCAATTAGAGGTAAAATAATATTTGAAATTTAGCTTCAAACTCATTTTCTCTGTTGATTTGGTCGAATTTATAACACACAACATAATGTTCCGTTAATGATGGCCGCCCACCATTGCCAATTGCCCTAACAGTTGTCCGCTGACAAAAGTTGCCTTTGCCTCATCCACTAGACATCGCCATGGCGGCCTTCACTAAATCCCGCTGCTGGCAATGCCCGTTTCTTTTACAATAAATCAAACAACTCCACAATATTTTAAATAGAATATGTTATTTCTTCATTTTGTTTACTCTTTTTCTGCTAACCAAATATGAAGTAAATTTTTTCTAATTCAATTAATTATTTCTTTCTTAAACCTTTAAACAGTTAATGTCTTTTAATTATCTTTACATTCTTACATGAAATTTTATGCTTCATCAAATATAACTTTTGAAATCTGCAACAAATATTAACATTTAATTTTTACAGTTTCTGTTATTTTAAAATATGAGAATTTGAAAGCTTGCTTTCAAATAGAACATTGTCTTCCTTCAAACCGTAAAATTCTCTGCAGTTTTTCCATATTATTTTGTGTCCGAAAGATCTTGCTCCGAATTTACATCTCGCGAGGATAGGTGATACTCGCTGCCCACTACCATATATCGCGCTGCACGTGCTGCACGTGCTGCACGCCTTTTATCTCAATTCTCCACCGACGATAGTTCCCGTGTACCACCTGAACCATTACAATTCTTTTTTTTCCCCCGCCAGCAAAATACTTGCCTACCCACACTCGAATTCGTGGCAAAGAATTGAAGACAGCTGCTCTCCATCAACCCGTAGCTCAGTCTACAATGTGCTGTTTGTTCTGTAATATTTAAAATATAATAAAAAATAAAGTATTTTAATTTGATTTTTAAAAATGTTTGATCTGCTGTAAAATAAAAATAGTTATTTATTTAATGTTTGTTCTGATGTAGAATAAAACTAAAGTTTAATAAAGTATTTTTATTAATATTTGATGAAGTTAAACTAGTCAAGGGCACCGGAACGAGCTCAAATGTATTTGCCCAGGCACAGGATTTACTCGTCAATGTAGATGACTTGGAATGATGGCATTTTGTTAATTTGGTTATAAATCCGAGCACACTGCCAGGATACATGTTTCATATATTTTATGATGAATAACAAATACACCTTACTATATATTTTTCTTAACCATGTATTCTAATATGCAGTTGTTTTTAGGTAGACCTCAAAGCCGAACTGAAATTTCGAAATATAGGGTGATTAAGAGATGTTGGGTTACTCGATCTTTTTTAAATGGCATATTCTAGCTTAAGACTATATAGTTTCATCTTTCTTTCTCTCTCTTAAACTTGTTCACCTATCATTGTAAATTGTAGTCCGCGCATAATTTAAGATTTAACATTGTCAAAGAAGTTACAAGTATAGAATCTTTGTCAGATGTACAAAGAGTTACGATGGAGTAAACTAAAGAAACTTCATAAGAAAAAAACCCACTAGGATTCTTTTGACTTGACAACAATAAGATATGGAAGGTAGAATCAAGAAGATGATAGCCCCTAAGAGTTCCTCCAAGGGTGTAGCTACTAGAGGAGTCATTGGACTCTACCGTCAAAAAGGGATAATACTACACATGAACTTCACCCACAACCCTAACGATGATGAAATCTATTAACCTAACAGTGAAAATTTTTTTTTCTCTCTCGCCTCACAAAGCAAATAGTGTATAAGAAAGAGGAAGTTGCATTTGATAAATGTTTTCACTACAAAGATTGTGTGTATGTGAGCGTGTATGTGATATGTGTGTAAAATATGATGTCATATTTTTATGTTTTGTCATACTTTTTGCATCGTTTTTATACTTTTATAAGGTATATGTGATTTATATGTAGTAAACATTGAACAACTGAGCATTTGGAGCATAATTGAGCTAAGTCATAAGGACCACCTCAGCACATTCAAGGAGAGCCTTAGCGCTAGTAGTAGAAGAAATTCAGCCCAAAATCCTTAGAGCATGGAAATTCGATGCCGGAAGCCAAAGCCAAAATGGTTGGGAACGACACCCCACCGCCAAACCTCAGCAACGTTGCAGTGCTTGGACCTCGTGGCATGAAGCCCCAAGGTCATGAAAGTCATCACTCGAGCTCACCACTATAGTGTCATCCTTATCACCCCAATGTGATCCACTTAGTGATCTGACACCCCTTATTGACATTAGGCAATTTTCCAGTTCAAATAACAATTTGGCCATAGGGGGGAGATAAAAATAAGCAATTCAAAAATGTTAGGAAGTCAAACATCACAAGGAGAACACATGGAACAATAGAGAGTGCTTGTAGAGAGAGAGAGAAAAAAAGAGAGTGAGAAAGAGTAGTTGATGTTACTTCATGAAAACTGAGAAGATAAAATAGAAGGCATATTATAGAATGAGATTGGCCTACTGCAGGAAAAAAATCGATCAAGGTTTATTCTTCTCTTTAAATTTTATAACCATCGACTTTTAATCAAAAAAATTATCGTGTTTTTTGTATCAATGTCTAGAAACTAAATTTTTTTATTTTATTTGATTAATTTTGTGATATGCTTATTCAATTCATATTGTTTTCTTAAAGTAAATTAAGGCAAGTTAAAGTGTTAACTTTACATGTTTTATTTGTTGTTGGCTAGCCAGTAGAAATGTCATATATGACTATTAATGATAGATTGCAAGAGCAATAGGTTAACACAAATTCTTGGAGGAATAGGACTACTACAATTAGGAGTTTGCAATCACGTGCAGTAATGATGAATCTTAGAAGTTTTTGTAAGGTTAAGGGGAATTAACGATGATATAAAGATGCAGTGTTTCTTATGTCTAAGAATAGACTAATGAGTAATTATCCCTATTTGTTAACTACAATAGGAAATAATTCAATGGATGAACAATTGAAATTTAATAAGATACACTTCAAGAAAGGCTTTTCATCAGTTTTAAAAACCCAAAAATCAATAGGTTTTGTTTTCATAAATTAAGACACTAGTAAATCTTTAAAAAAAATAATGACACATTTTGGACTAAATTTAGAAATATTAAATAGGTAATTAGACAATTGAAAATTTATTTGTTCCTCATAGGAACAATACATGGACTCATAATTTGTATACTACTTGATCAATACATATTCTTACAAGATAAATAGTGAGTCACTGTACATTGGATCAAGTTTCTTAGTACTACTACCAAAAGATGATGTTAATTAATAATTTAGTTTGATACCTATTGAGGATTTTAACCTTAGGTTCAAAAATCACAGGTGCTCTTGTTGTAGGAATTTAAGTTTTAGCTAAAAAATCATAGTGTCTCTTATTGTGTATTGTGTTTTACTTTTTGAAAAATTATTATAATTTTTTGACATAGATGAAATGTTATTAATTTCTTGCCAGTTTATGTTTTCTTAATTTTAATTCATTATATTTAATTTCTGATTGGTGTAGAATTATTCCTCAACATGATTGGTTGGATATCCACCATGAATCTCGAAAAATGTATATCTAAATGATCAGAGGGCATCATTCAAAAAATAATATACTACCCTAAATGATATAATTATTACATTAAAATATATGTAATCACTCAAATAAGAATAACCTTTAAGATTTTTGGATTCACACAATCAGGGGCTTTTCTTCTACCTTATAGGAGCATGATAGGGTTTATTCTATTCTGAAATCTGGTATCTGATGCGACCCTGGTGTGTACTATTTTTTGCGTGTTTTATTTCAAATTTAATTCCCCTACAACTATGCTAAGAACTTGACCCGACCTATAATTATGCAGTAATTTAGCTTCCAAAATATGGCAAAAAACTTGACTTGATTTATATTTTAGTGGTTAGTGTGCAAAATCAAAATGTTGTAAAATATAAAAGCCTGTTCACACACTAGGGGTTCTACGCAATAGCACATATCGCTTCAAGTAATATAGGGCTTTCTCTAAAAATCCTAATATTGATCCTACAAAGAAGCGAGGTGATAAATCCCTTAGGCTAATTCTAGTCTACTATTATCAGTCCTTAGTTTGGAAAATCGATTTAAGTCATTTTTCTAATAAGTACACATAAATGTAAATTTTATGTTTAAAACAACCAACAACTATTCCTAAATGAAAATATTAATTTAAAAGATAACATTTTTTCTGAATGAATTGCTTTGGAGAATGTTGAGATGTTAAGAACTATTATTCTTATGTAGTGAATTGAATAATGTATAGGAATGAGATACATTAAATCTTGTATGTGCCAAATAGGAGCAATATTATTTTTTACCCTTACTTGAGATACTATAAATAACATTGGCTAATCTAAAGTTTGAATAGTCCTGAAGACTGACTAGGTAGGAAAGATACTAGTCCTCACTCTAGAGTTCTCTCTTCTCCCACCACCTAAGGGCTAACGTCTCGCATGAAGACCTAAAATAATAGATCGAATTGGGGGCTTTAGTTTGTCACTCTAAAGTCCTCTAACTCTACACCCTTCAAAGTTTATCTCCCTAATTATTTTCACTCAAACCCATGTACTACATTCTCATCCATGAAAACAAATGTGATTCTTACATAATTGACTGAGAAAATACCATCACGGATCTACGGATCTTATATGTTCTCATATATGTTCTCACAACAAATTTTAACATTACAACAAGCCTAAATTGCAATGTAAATGAAGTTCAAGTAAAAACAATCACATTTATAATTAAAACCAAGGCATCCAAAAACTCCTACACTTGAATCCTACTCATTGCAAAAGAAAAGTAAAATAAAAACAACAACATAATCTCTTAATGCCACTATTTCCTAACAAAAAGAAACAGTAAGAAAAATTACTCACAAAGCACGATGAAAATACAACAAGAAATTTCATTACAACAAAGCAAATCTACTAGATAAGTGTTTACAAAATCACGAGATAATGAAGAACACAATGCTTAGCTTTTCCTCTTGAAAGATAGATAAAGATACCTCCCACAATGTCTCCCGCTAATCCATGCAATGCTCATATAATTCCTTAAATATTCTCTCAAAATCTCCTCTCCAACCTCTCCAGAAAAGGTATAAATCTACATTTCTACTCCTATTCTAAGATCCCTAAACATTCTATCTATTTTCTTGTCTTCCTCCTCTCCTTATGAGATGTGCCAAGCCCTTTTTTTTAAAGAGAAACCAAAACAACTTTTTTTCCCAATAGACAAACATCTTCACTTAAAGAGACACACCTCTTCACTCCAAGAGACACATCCTTTCATCCAAGTGTCTTTCCAAGTGTTTAGATTCATTGAATCATTCATTGTGGCATGCATAGCCATCCAAAACCCTCTAGAATAATCCTAGAACCACCATAAGTCGTCCAAAACAGTCCAAAACTGTTTTTGACACCTAGCCGCCACTTTCCGGCACTTAGGCTCCATTTTTTCATCATCACTGGCGCTTAGGCGCCCGTTTGGGCGCTTAGGCGCCACCCCGTGCGCAGTTCCACTGTTTCGCCTCGTTTGGCTCCGTTTCAACTTCGTTTCACCCCATTTCAGCACTGTTGCCTTTCAAATTCATATATCTACAAAATAGAAATGAAAATAAAATTTCATTAAAGTGCAATTTCATTCAAAAATATGTGATAAATGTAAAGGATATTAAGTATAGAAAGATGATCGAAATGTGTCAGGTTAGAATTTTCTTTCTTGCTCATTTTGACTCCAAATTGCACCATTTTTGTTTCTTTTTCTTTAAAAGTCTATTTCTTGTAACTAAAAGCAAAACTATGCAAAAATACCTTCCATTATAGTGCAATATCATTAATTTATCTAAAAAATAAGCGTAAAATATATATGAAAAAATAGTCATTTTTTAGGCATATCAAAATCCCCCAAACTTAAATATTACTTGTCCTCAAGTAAAGTTATAACTTTTAAAACTAATATTTTTAACCTTTTGTAGTGGTTTTACTTTTTAAATAACTAAAAATTTATTTTAGAAATGTTATAGTTCAACATAAAATAATTTCTAATAAAGTGGATGATATCTATGGTATTATAACATTTTGTATTAAATTTAGAAATACTGATTTTTTATTTAATTCAGACTTAATTGAAATTTTTCCAAAATTTAGATTTTTAAAAATATTGATTTCAGAATTTATGAATTCTATAATGAAAATAATTTTTACTAATACTTGCTGACATTAAGCATAGGATTGATCTTAACTTTTCTTCCTTAGAAAGATTCAAGTGAAACCAATTTTTAATTAGGTCCAATTCCTCAAGCTACTCCTCTCTTTTTCATACTTTTCTTTCCTTCTCTTTTTATTTTCTTTTCTTTTTCTTTCAGGATCTTTTTAATCCTACTTTATTTTAGGTGGGGATTATTATATCTGGATAGACCTTTAATAATTTTGAATTTCACTAATGTTAAAAACTTATTTTCTTTCTTTAACTTAAAATCAAGTATTAGTTTTCGAAAAAGAATTTTCATAGAATCTAAATTCTTTAATGAGTATTATTCTAAAAATCTTTAATTTTTCAAAAATTCAATTTTTTCTACTATAAATAGTAAAATCATTTCTCTAATATTTTTTACTAAATATCTTAACTATAGTCTCAACCTTTTTTACTATATTTTCTAGTAAGTTCCTCTATATGATTTCTAAAAATAAAAAAGTTTTGTATCCTAAAGATAGCACCACATACCACATGTCATTTTAAAAAGTGATATCGAATTAAATACAGGCTATTGAGGAAAATAAAGTTTAACTTTGAAAGTTTTTTTTCTTCCTCCCCAAAACTTGAATTTTTAAATATTTTTTAATTAATTCTATAAAATTTAGAAAAAAATTTAGAAAGAAGAAAATTTAAAAGTTGAATCTACTAGCTACTACAACATCCTATCACATTCATATGCATAATCAGGATAGAAAGACTACAGAAGAAAGTAAATCTAGCCTAAAACATGCTTGCAATAATATTAAACAAAAGGAAGTATATTAACTTTGAAATTTATATTTTTCTACCTTCCCCCAAACATGATATTTAACATTTATAGCATTCAAGACAGAAAATACAAGAAGAAAGAAAATTAGTTTAGAAATTATATCTGCTACACATAGAAACATCTACGATTATTAATCAAGATAGAAAACATCTAGTAGAAAGTAAATCTAAACTAAACATGCCAAAATGAAATTGAACTAAAAAAATTTATCAGCATAGGAATATATAATTAAGTGTTCTTCAAGTCCTATAACAGTTGTAACACTTACACGAACACATATGATAAATGAGGTTAATTCTTCCTTTAAATTGCATCTCACTACTTTACTTCCAATTTCTAACGAAATCACTACACTAATAAATTAGGTACATTTTAAATGATTTTATAGAGTATAATCCCAAGGATAAGATTATCCCTGATATATTGGTTCGTGCTCACCTTTTTCAGGAATCACCTAATCCCTTTAAGTAAACACCTTTAACAATTATAAGGATAGTGTAAGATCATCCACATATTACTCATCAAATAAGTCCATGAATCCTACCAAATAAAAACATGGTCAAAGAAAGGAAGTAACAAAATTGAGATGGAACTATCACTGTCCAAACTCAAGATGTCTTCAGTAAAACTCAAGTTCAGTTGAGACTCGATTCGTAGTGGACTCGTCAATCCAACTACTACAAGAGAATGTATACAAGTCTATTCATAAGAAGTTAAGGAATCACCTCCCTCATGACATACACTAAGACCAAATCAATCCACCAATAATCCAAACATTCACCAACATCAATCAAACTGATCTATCCACACTAAAGCAAACATCACTAACAATCTTGACTCTCAAGCATACTAAATCAAACCACACCGATAACCATGGGTTGCCTCCCACGTAGCGCTTGGTTTAAAGTCATAAGCCCAAAAAATGATTCCTCTTGGATGAAAACTTCATATAAGTAATCTTTGATAAATTGCCCAATCTTTTTCGGATCCAGGGATTCCTACAAAATCCTCAAATTTTAATTTTTCTTTCAACTTTTCCTTTCAGATTGATTCATGTCATTGTTTCTCATTCTTTCTAGATCCAATATTCTTCTAATTATTTTCTCAATTTTCATATTAATATCATCCTTAAAATTTAAAAAAAAATGAATCTTTATATGATACTTCAAGATCTCCCAAATTTTGAAATCATGGTTAGTTTCAATCCATTTTCCAAATGAATTTTCCTCAACAATTGTGGTTCCTTGAGAGTAACTTTCTATGTATTGATCTAACTTTCTCTCAATATATGCAACCTAAGAAATTAAAATAGTAAGCATATCTTCTTGAAATTTTGTCACTCTCTTGGAGTTTACTCTTTCAAAGCTACTAGCATTATAACTCAAATCTGAATATTCATTATATCATTGATCTGTCATTTCTACATTAAATTCATGGAGTCTTTCCAATTCATCATCCTCCCAAAAGTCCTCCTCATATTTGACTCAAAAAATTCAAGGTTTGTAGCTCCTAAACTATGCATATGAATCTAAAAACATAACTAATATGATATATATCACAAATATTTTTGGTTTTTTGGATTTTCTTTAAAATAAACACACAATAATTAAACACACTATATAATAATACTATAAATTCCAAATCTAAGTCTTATGGGTTTAATTAAAATTTTCCTAAAGTTCTCAACGAAGCTTCCCCGGCAACTGCACTAAAAACTTTATTCGACAGTGGTGTGTGCTATTTTTTTCTTGTTTTTTATCAATTTCATTCCCCTATAATGGTGCCAAAAAGTGGACCCAACCTGTAATTACACATGAAATTTAGGTTCCAAAATATGACCAAAAACTTGACCCTATTTAAATTTTAGCGGTTAGTGTGCAAAATCAAAATGTTGTAAAATATAAAAAATAGTTCACACTAGGGGTTCCGCACAAGTGCACGTATCACTTCAAGTAAGATAGGGTTTTCTTTAAAAACCTCAGTATCGATCCCACAGAGAAGTGAGGTAAGAAATCCCTTAGCCTGATTCTAGTATACTACTATCAGTCTTTAGTTTGGAAGGTCGATCTAAGTGGTTTTTCTAATAATTACTCCTAAATGTAAATTTAATTTTTAAAACAACCAACAACTACTCCTAAATGAAAATATTAATTAAAAGATAACCCTTTGCTAGATGAATTGGTTTGGAGTATTTTGAGATGTTAAGAACTACTTCCTATGTAGCAAATTGGATAATGTAAAGGAATGAGACATATTAAATCTTGTATGTGCCAAATAGGAACAATATTATTCTTTTCCCTTACTAGAGATGCTATAAAGAACATTTATTAATCTAAAATTTGAATAGTCCTGAAGATAGGCTAGGTAAGGAAGATACTAGCTCTTACTCTAGAGTTCCCTCTTCCCCTCCACCTAGGGACTAACATTTCGCACCAAAACCTAAAAAAATAGACCAAATTGGTGGCTTTAGTCTGTCACTCTAAAGTCTTCTAACTTTGCACCCTTCAAATTTTATTTCCTTATTTATTTGCACTCAACCCCATGGATTACATTCTCATCCATGAAATCAAATGTGATTCTTACATAGTTGATTGAGACAATATGTCGGCACTATTTTTGGTTGAAGGAGTTGCCCATTGGAAGCTGTCGATAGTTTAAATGAAAGAGCACTATATCTCAAAGCCTGTATCTATCGCGAAGGATAAACAGTAGAATTAAGGATGAGGCTTGATCAAATAAACTAAGAAATATATGACATTTGTTTGGTCTGCGAAATCATTTTATTTGCCGACAATTTTTCCTATTTAATATGAAGAATTAAATAGGTTTTATTTTAAGCTGGGTTCGAACAAGCTTCCTATAAGGGCAAGCCCATTTAGTTAATGACATCTTAAATGACTGAAGTTATCTAAGAAAACTCTCGATAAAAATCAGGAATAATATCTTCAAAGAGTTCAAATAGATTAGGACTTTTCAACTAAATCAGACAAAGAGGTGTGATGGCTCAAATTTGGAACATTTTGTTTTTGGAATCCAAAGGAGGAAGAACTAGGGGATGTCATGGATCCAGAGGAGAACCTCGGTGACTTCCTAATCTATCATATTGTTTGGCTTCAGTTTTGAGGAGAAATTGTTTGAATTTTTCATCCTGCCAATTTTATTTGTTAGGGCTTACATTTGTATGGAACAATCAAACAAATAGCCTGGAAGATATGAGGATTTAGGTCGTGACAAATGACAACCTCAGAATCCTAAGACGAGTTAGGGCTTATATTGTACAGCGGAGTTATTTAAATGCCTAAAGATGAGGTGAGGTTTTATGTTGCATAAGCAAACTGCCTCGAAGCCCTATGACTTGGTTGTTTAATTCTAAGGAAGGAAATTATTTTAGTTGATGTAGACAAATTTTCCTGTTGAAGATGGTCGTGAAGCCCACAGTGCTAGCTCCAAGTGCTCCAAGCTCCTTGTCATGGCGAGTTCAAGTTTTCTAGTGTGTCAAGCTATGGTGTCAAATCAAATGTCCCTATGGTTGTAGTTCTTTAAATGTTATGGGGCATGTTAAAGTTGATTAGAGCGACATGGGTTAGGATCCTACGGTTCTCTCATTCTTGTACCACTATTTTCTATCGGATTCACTTAGTCTAAATGAATTTACTAAACTCAACTGAATGAGTTCCATACTTTCATTTAGATCGTGAGAAGTCCGTTAGCAACCGTAGGTTACCCCCTCCAAGGGATTCCCGATCATTCGATAGAGACGTCTTAATTTAGTTGCAACTATGGTTTTGAAATGTTTGTGATTAAATTTTGAGTTGTTTTACATGTTGAATATTGTGGCGGTGAATTTTATCTTGGTTGATATTAGTTTTTTTGGTTTTAGTTGATAACTATCCTAGCAGTTTTGCTTTTCATGTAGGGTGACATTGTTTAACATGCAGGTTTGTGTTTTTTTTTTTGTTCATACATGCAGGTGGTAAGTAGAGTAACGTACTGAAAAGTAAAGTACATGAGACTAGAAATGCAGGTAAAAAAAACTACAATAAAAGTGTACCTAGATGGTCTTCCCGTCATCTTCAACTGAATCTTAAAATGCATGTGAGAGCATTTATATGTTAAAAGCATTTTATGTATTTTATGTAAAGGGGAAAAATAAGATTCTGGTGATCTACCAATTCCTAAATCATATCTTGGTGAACCCATATTAATTCATCGTTCATTTGAGGATGATTTCATTAAGAAAGACACACTAAGTTTAGTAGACCTTCAAGGTATCCAAAAGGTCGGGAGAAAGAAGCAGGTCCATGTTTCCCTCTCACCGCCTTGTGAAAATTATCGAGCTCATTTAAACTTATTATGTTGCTTAATAATTCATCCTATAAATATCTAAATATTGTTGCTTAATAATTCATCCTATAAATATCTCTAGTGTTCAGTGAACTCTAAGAGTAGGGTGATCTCTAAGAGTAGGGTGATTATCATTTGTCATTTAACTTGAGAATTATGTGGGTGAAGACCCTTAAAGGTGTTCAATTTTATTTACATTACTTTTCTAATCCTTATTTAACCGAATTTGATTTAACCTAGGTTACTACAAAGTCCTTAGGATCTTGGTGGACACATTAGTAATTTTTTTTAAAGAAATTGAATTTTAAGTGATAGTGATTCATCATCAAAAGCTTTGAATGTCATTTGAACACCAAATAGGCATATTAAATTAGTGAGTTATTAACATCCAAAACCATACCCCTAAATCTAGAATCACTTAATTTACTATACTTCCAAATTTTAATAATTTAGGAAATTTAGGAAATTGCAAATTTATCCTTTAATTAAGAAAAGTGAAATTGGTTTCTACCAATTAATTCCTTATGTTTTAATCATCTGAATATGTTAATTAAGATCAAAGATTACCCATTTCCCTTTCTTGAATTAAGCCTAAATGTTAATTAGGGCTAAATTTTCAAAATTGCACTTTACCCCTACGGTTCTATCACTTCATAATTCATCAAATTTAATTCAAATGATTTTGAAATTTTTATCCCACCTCACTCATGAGTCAATTAAGACATCAAAGGTGAAAATTTGATTTTTCAAAATTTAATTTAATTTACATGATTATTTACATATAAAAATGGGATTTTTAAAAGAAAATTCAATAACTTATCAAGAGAACCACTTGGACCAAATTTCAAGACTTTTTGAGTTTTATTTTATTTATTATTAGAATTTTTTTAAGTTCTGTAGTGTTAATTAATTATTAAATATTTCAAATGTGGAAAATTAAGTTTTTCATTTTATTAAATCTCTCTAAGGTAAAATAAATTAGAGAAATAAATTTCATATTTTTTTTATTTTTCTTTGAATTATCAGAATTATTTTAGTGAGAAATTAAGGAAAATCCATTTTTAACCTTTGGAAATTATTTTATGGTTTAAACTCAATGTCTTCACTTAGAAAATTAGGAAAAATATCCAATTGCATCTAAGTTCTTAGGAAACAATTTAGAACATTTCCATGAATTTAATTAATTTTATGATTTTTTAATTTTATTATTTAAATATTCAAAATATGCTTAAAAAATGAAATTTCTCTTTTAATTACAATTTTATTTTTATTAAATCTCTCTAATCACAGAGAACTCCTAAAACCAATTTTTTTATTTTTTAAGTTATATTTTAATTATTAAAAATCATTTTAGGGTCAAAAATGTCATTTAACTTAGAAAATCAAATTAGATTGCCAAATGAACTCCAAATGTCTTGAATTTTTTATGGGGAGTCCTCTAAACTCTAAATTATAGTGGAGAATCAAAATCAAGTTTTAGATGTTTATTTTTTTCAAATTAATTTTCTTTGTATCTTAGGGGTTCTATGAAAATTATTGTGTTCTTAATGACTTGGCTCTTGAAAAAATTTTCATAGGGTTCCCTGTTTTTCCTAGGGTTCTCTAGTCACAGTGAACCTACCAAAATTTTCTTGGATTTTTCTAAGTAGCATGTTAATTACCATGATTAATTTATGCAAATGATTGACATAAACTTGAAAAATATGGATCTCTATCTAGGGGTCTCCTCTGACTTTGGAAAAATCAGGGAATATCCCTCATGATAGAGGCAACATCATGCCAAAATATCAAGTCATGGTAAAATGTCTACATGCATGGAGAGTTAAAATACTAAAAATAGTATTTAATTAATTAAAAATAAAATATGAATCAAATAAACTTCAAATCATTTCAATATTTTTCTCCACTGTTCACTAAGCACTAGGGTATTTTTCTTTTATTTCTGTGATTTTTTTTACACCAAGATATGGATTTTTAATGGAAGCTACTTTAATTAAATAAAAAATAACCTTATTTTTCAACTTAAACATGCGGCGACGTGTCAACCTACTACGGCTCCAAGGCTCTGCATGGCGCACTCTGGTTGGACACCGCCATCCATGTAGCCGCTCACTCGGCCTGTGCTTTGTTTATCAAGCTCCCGTCCAATGCAATCTTAGTCATCCGTCTGATACACACGCCATTTAACGACTCCACGTCATTGTCCCCAATAGTCAAAACCCATGATTGTTAACCCTAAAATATTAATATTTCCCTCATTTCTCAACCAAATGACCTCAGATTTGATCTTATAGACTCGTCTAAATGAGACGAGCATATACATACTAGAGGAACATATCCATACGGTTATGATGCCATGAAATCAACTCAAAACAAATGAAGGGTTCAAATAGGCTCGAGAATAAGAGAAGTCTTATACCTTGGCTCTGAGAAGTGAAGCTTCAGTAAAAGGTGCTCAGCACATTTGTGGAGGTCCAAGGAGGCTAGAGATTGGGCCTCTGTTCATGGTGAAAGGTCTAGACCCAAATTTGATTAAGGCTGAATTTGGGTGATGATCAAAGTCTACTGTGGAGTCTCTCTGTGAGGGGGCTTTGTTTTCTTTCACTGTGGTGAAGGTGTGGGTGAGTTTAATTGAGATTTGGTGCACTGTAGAGGCATGGTGGAGAATGTCCCGTCTCCGACAAGGATTTGAGCTCAAAAATTGAGTTCCGGTTACGACAATGAGGGCAAGGAGGTGGTTGGGCACTGACGAGGTCTTAAAGAGGCTATCGGAGCAATTTGGAAGGTCTCCTTGAGAAAATTTCAGCACCCTTCCTTTTTCCGTGAAGAGGCTGAAGAGTCTATTTTATAGCCATGGCCAGAGAGTGGAGCTCAGGGCTTGGCCTTAGGTGCAAAAGTCTACTGACGTGGTGGGCTTAGAGGCTCTAAAGCTTAATCAAGGTGAGCTGGCCCCTAGGGTTGAGATTGGGTTTTATTTAGAGATGGTGGCCCTCATTTTTATGTTGCTCTGGTGACTAGGTCGGCCGGTAGCGGTAGGGCGGTGGGAGGTGGCTAGGAGGTCAGGTGAGTCAGAGGAATCTGTCATAATCATTAATTTGGGCTGGTAATGGATTTTGGTAAAGATCCATTTGGCTTAAGCAATTTAGGAAACAAATACCTTAATTTAGGAGACCTTTATTCCATGGCTCATCTAGGGTGGGTTAAGTGAGTCTAGCTTAGCCACTAGGGTCCAAAAAATGGCTGTAGAAGTCTTGCCTTGGTCAATTTAACATGGCTAGGTCAATTTTGGTGCATGGGTTATGGCCAAACGTTGGGTTTGGGTTCAGATAGCCATGACTATAAGCCCAATTGATTGATTAACATTGTGTATATGATTGTAATGAAGATTTTTTGGTGAAGGATTGAAATGATTTTGAGTTCAATTGGGGGTTCAATTTGAAGGTTTTTGGGATTTTGGTCAATTTGGGCATGTTGGGCTAGACGTGAGTCTAGGTTGGGCTAAGGTTGGGCTAAGTCCAAATTTATTGTTGAAAATGGTCTATGGGAATGTCATGAAGAGTTTGAAACATCAATTGGGTGTCAACTTTGAGGTTAGGGCATTCAATTTGGTGAAATTTGGAGGTATGGTCAATTTGCGAAAAATTTGGGAATTTTTGGACTTGGGTTAAATTTGAATGCAATTGAGGCTTCAAGAAGGCCGTACATTTAAGGTAAATTTGGGGAAATTGGCCCTTTAAAGGCAATTTGGAGTTTTGGTCAAAATGATCAAAATGGTCAAATTGGGTTTATTTGGAGTGCCCAAATTGGTTTTGGAAACATTTGAAGTGATTTTAGAGGTTTTGGAAAAGTTTGGGATGCCAAGGGTTTTTTTGTAATTTTTGCCATTTTGGGGATATTTTGGTAAATTTGGAATTTTTTGGTGGTTTTATGTAACTTGGGTATTTTGAAAAGGTTTGAAATGATTTTTGGACAAATTTTCGTATTTTGGGTAGATTTGGGAATTTTCGTCAAATTTAGGGCTCCAAGTGTATCTAGGTAATTTGGGGGATTTTGGGGCAAAACGCATTGGTGGTGAAAAGGTCAAATTGGGTATTTTGGTAGGGTTGGGGTATCAACCACCCTATATGAGCTATGGACCAATGGAAACCCCTTTTGGGTCCTCTATATATTATCCTTAGCTAAACCCTGGCCTAGGGCTAGTGGTTTTAGGGGACCATCTACATGAGTCTGCCAAAAGATCAAGGAATCAAAGTCAACAAATACTGGTTTTAGGGCTGTGAGGGATTGTGAGTGAGAGTGAGTGTAATGAGTGAAAGTGAGTGCCTTAGCCCAAGACCAGCACCCAGGGTTAACCCTGAAGTCAAATAGTTCTTAAGGGTGACTAATCTTGAGTTTCCCCCACAGTGACCCCACCTACAAAGTGCTAGAGGTTGAGAGAAACATGTGGAACTTCAAGTTGAGTAGAGAAGGGTTTGGATTTTCTAGTGCTGAGGGTTCCATGTCTAGTTTTCTAAGAGTAGTCAACAGGAAAAGTCCTATGGCTAGACCTTAGTCTACAAAAGAGGAAAAACAAAACCTCAACCAAAAGTGAGGTCAACAAATGGACGCTCAATAGGCATGGTGTGTTGGCAAGCACACCGCGCGTATTGGCGTTGACCGACAAGATCAACAAAACCAATGCAGACTTCTAAGTCAACTGACCTAGAAGGAGGTGTAGAATTGTGTGTATGATTTGTTCCCACTGTGGAATTAGGAAGTGAATATCTGATCAGCATCGAGGATTAGGAACTCTTGCTGGGGATCTTGGGGATTGGACAGTGGGTGTTGAGTTATCAGATTTTAGGTTTTTATAAAGGATGGGAATCAATATTTAGGTGATGACCTCGAGGATTGAGAGTAGGATGCCATGGTGGGGGTCTTATTCCTATCTCGAAAGGTTTTGAGTACAGAATTGAATGTCATGGAGGGGATCTTATATCAATCTCAAAAGGTTGAGAGTAGGACACGATGTTCCATAGAGGGGAGTCTTACTCCCATCTCGAAGATATAGGTAGAGAATTGGATGCCATGGAGGGGGTCGTACGCCGATCTCAAAGATATAGGTAGAGAATTGGTTGCCATGGAAGGGGTCTTATACCAATCTCAAAAGGAATAGGTAGAGAATTGGATGTCATGGACGGGGCCTTTTACCAATCTCAAAGATATAGGTAGAGATTTGGATGCCATGGAGGGGACCTTACACTTATCTCAAAGATATTGGTAGAGATTTGGGTGTCATGGTGGGGGCCTTATACCAATCTCAAAGATATAGGTAGAGATTTGGATCCCATGGAGGGGGTCTTACACCTATCTCAAAGATATATGTAAAGAATTGGATGCCATGGAGAGGGCCTTATACCAATCTCAAAAGGTATAGGTAGAGAATTGGATGCATGAAGGGGGCCTTACACCAATCTCAAAGATATAGGTAGAGAATTAGATTCCATGGAGGGGGCCTTATACCAATCTCAAAAATATAGGTAGAGATTTGGATGTCATGGAGGGGGCCTTATACCAATCTAAAAGATATAGGTAAAGTTTTGGATGTCATGGAGGGGGTCTTACACCTATCTCAAAGGTATAGGTAGAGAATTGGATGCCATGGGGCAGGCCTTATACTAATCTCAAAAGGGATAAGTAGAAAATTGAATGTCATGGAGGGGGTCTTACACCAATCTTAAAGATATAGGTAGAGAAATGGATGTCATGTAGGGGGCCTTATACCAATCTCAAAAATATAGGTAGAGGTTTGGATGCCATGGAGGGGCCTTACACCTATCTCAAAAGGTATAAGTAAGGATTTGGATGCCATGGAGGGGGCCTTACACCTATCTCAAAGATATAGGTAGATATCTGGATGTCATGGAGGATCTTACACCTATCTCAAAGATATAAGTAGAGATTTGGATGTCATTGATGGTCTTACACCTATCTCAAAGATATAGGTAGAGAATTGGATGCCATGGAGGGGGCCTTATACCAATCTCAAAAAGTTGTGAAAAGGAAAATAATGTTTTGGTATTGGCCCGGAGGGCAGGAATGTAGTGCATAAAGTTTATGGTGTTGAATTTATAAATACGTGTCATGCAAAACGATTGACATTTGTGAAGAAGATGTGTAAAATTTGGTAAGGTTTTATGCAGAATGTGGAATTCTGCAAGGATATGAAGAGAATTAGTGCATACTAGGATAGTCGTGTTGCGCGAGCAAAGAGTAAGAAACCTCAAAATCGAGAGAATCAACTCAGCTGATTTATTTTCTTTTCTTGTTATTTTTATCACATTTAATTATCAATATAAGTTTTCAAAATTTAATTTTACTTGGTTGATGATTTTTCAAAAGAGAGTCTCTTTTTTATATTATTAAATTTTATTATCATAACAAATTTTTTGTTGTTTTGTTCTTTGTTCATTATAGTTTGAACCAAAGTATGGTTCTATGGCTTTTATCTATCGCACAAAAAGGACAATTGAACAAACAGACAAAATCCTGAAAGTGATTTCATTAATCTACTCCAAAAAGTGTTACAGGTTGAGTGCAGACCAAATCCTCAAAAAGTACAATTATGCATGACTGCATCAAAGTACATCCAAAATAACCCTATGTTGAGTACATATCTTAGGCTGAGCATGTCTAATATATATCATATATGTTGTGATGAGATGCAGTAAAAAAGAAATCCTCTGAGTCTTTATCTCTGGCGGGCCAAACTCCTGATCGAGCAGACCTACTAAGCCATGCTCCAGGACAAGAGTTCCTTTTGCATGTGCTTAGAGTTGAAACCCTCTCATAGCTCGTAAGGCAGTAGTTCTTCCAGATCCGGGTCTGGTCAGAACTATATGGCATTTTGATGTCATCCATCCTCCGGAAGGTCACGGACACTCTACGATGTCAAACCCCTAGAATGCAATGTTTGGCGACGACTGCTCCTTTTCCTTTAAGAGCCAGTACTGAACCCACTGGTAGCAGAATCTCCATGGATCCTTTTAATTCATCGGGGCCAATGGTATCAATCTTCAATGATATTTATCTCTTTTCCAAACAAAATGTTGCTCTTGCTCATGAAAGAGACTGTGCAACTTCAAAATTTGGAAAACTGTTGACCTCACTTTTGGTTGAGGTTTAGTGTTTCCTCTTTAGTAGCCTAAGGTCTAGCTATAGAACTTTCTTATTGACAATTCCTAGAAAACTAGAAAAGGAATCCTCACCATTAGAAATTCTAGCCTCTTCTTTATTCAACTTGAAGTTCCACATATTAGTCCTAACCTCTAGCACTTAGTAGGTGGGGTCATTATGGGGGAGCTCAAGGTGAGTTCCCATAGGACCGCCTGCCATTAGGGTTGACTCTGGGTGTTGGTCTAGGGCTAAGGCACTCACTTGCATTCACTCTCACTCATAATCACTCATAACCCTAAACCCAAATTTTCCTGACTTTGGTCCCTTGATCCTTTAGGAGACTCATGTAGATAGTCCCCTAAATCCACTAGCCCTAGGCTAGGGTTTAGCTAAGACCAGTACATAGAGGACCTTAATGAGGTTTCCATTGGTCCATAACTCATTTATGATGGTTATCTCTCCAATTCTACCAAAATATCCAACTTGGCCTTTTGCCCTAAAATCCCTCAAATTACCTACATACCATTGAATCCCTAAATTTGGCCAAAATTCCCTAAGCCCCCACAAATCCAAAATTGTGTCAAAAACCTCAAATTCGCCAAAATAAAGTTGTTCAAAAATCATTGCAAACCTTTTGAAAATACCCAACTTACCCAAAACAACTCAAAAATGCAAAATTCACCAAAATACCCCCAAAATTGCCAAAATTACAAAAATACCCTTGGCACCCCAAACTTTCCCAAAACCTTCAAAATCACTCCAAATCTCCAAAACTCATTTGGAACCCACAATTGGACCTAATTTGATCAATTTGATCATTTAACCAAAACTCCCAAATTGTCTTTAAAGGCCCAATTTCCCCAAATTCACCTTAAATATCCATCAATTTGGTCCCATTTTCTCACAATTTCAATCCTAAACTCAAATCACCTTTCATATGATCAATTTAAACCAAATCTAAGCTCAGTTGGCCCATGCTTTGAGCCCAATTTTGATCTAGGTCAATCCCTAATTCTGGCTACATGACCTAATCCCACCAAATTGAACCCCATGACCTACTCCATTGGCCTCAAAGTGAATCATAAACTCTTCATATTAATCCTAAACATCAAAATTTACCTTCAATTGGGCTTTTTGAAGCCTCAATTTCATTTAATTTCAACCCAAATCCAAAAATCCCCAAATTTTCCCCAAATTGGCTATGTCTCCAATTTCCACCAAATTGATTGTCTTAGCCCCAAAATTGGCACCCAATCTATATTGAAAACTCTTCATGACATTCCTATTAACCATTTTCAACAATTAATTTGGACTTATCCCAAGCCTAGCCTAATCTAGACCCAAGTCTAGCCCAACATGCCCAAAGTGACCAAATTTCCAAAATCCTTCAAATTGAACCTCCAATTGAACTCAAAATCATTTCAATCCTTCACCAAAACTCTTCATTACAATCATCTACACAATCTTGATCAATCATTTGGGCTCAAAGTCATGGCTAGCCTAACCCAAACCCAATCTTTGGTCATTTTGACCCAAATTGAACCCATATACCAAAATTGGCCTAACCACCCTAAAATCACCAAATTTGTGACTCCACAGCCACTAAGCTCTTCCTTTGGATCAAACTAAACAACAATAAATATACATAAGCAAGCTATGGACAAATGGATCCCCAAATTAAGTGATTCATTCTCTTTTTTGGGCCTTAATCAAAAACCTGCCTCATCATCATCAACCCTTGGGGGTAAATCATAATTAAGCCTCCCCCTGACTCACCTCACTTCCTGACCACCTCCCCTGGCCCTGTCAGCTGGCCTATTCATCAAAAAACCCCAAAACCAAGAGCCTCAAGGCCAAATCAAACCCAATCTCAACCCTAGAGGCCACCTCACCCTAACTAACCTTCCCCCTAACTACCCTTTGGAGCTCCTCAGCCCTCCACCTAAGCAAGCCTTTGCACCCAAGGCCAAGCTCTGAGCTCCCCTCTCCGGCCATGACTATAAAATCACCCCTCATGACCAAGAGAGAGGTGCTAAAATTTCCTCAAGGAGACCCCTCTAAATTGCTCCCATACCCTCTTTAATACCTCCTCAGTGCAACCTACCCACTTCCTTGCCCTAATTCCCCTTGTCGGAGTTCAAATTTTAGCTCAAATCCTTGTCGGAGATAGGAAAGAACTCTCCACACCTCCACAGTGCACAAAAATCAAATTAAAGTGAAAGAAGACAAAGCCCCATCAAACCCCCCTCACAGAGAAAAACTCTAGACATATATCCATATTTTTCAAATTTATGTCTATTACTTGCATAAATTAATCATAATAATTTGCATATTGCTTAAAAAAATCCAAGAAATTTTTGGAAGGTCTATTGTGACTAGAAAAACCTTTGGAAAATATTTCATGAGCTAAGTCATTAAGAACACACTTAACTCTCACAAAACCCTAAAACACCAAGAAAATTAATTTGGAAAATATAAACATCTCAATGACTTGATTTTAATTCTACATTATGATTTAAAGTTCAGAGAACTCCCCATAAAATTTTCAAAATATTTGAAGCTCATTTGATAACTCAAATTGATTTTCTAAGTTAAATGTCATTTTGACACTAAAAATGATTTTTAATAATTAAAATATAACTTACAATTTTATAAAAATTAGTTTTTGGAGTTCTCTGTGATCAGAGAAATTTTATAAAAATAAAATTGTAATTTAAATAAAAACTTCATTTTTGAAGTCTATTTTGAATATCTAAATAATTAAAAATTAATAAAAATCACAAAATTAATAAAATTAATGGAAATGTTCTAAATTATTTCCTAAGCACTTAAGAATAATTAGAATATTTTTCCTAATTTTCTAAGTAAGGGTATTGAATTTTAAAGATTATAATAATTTTTTAAAGGCTAAAAATGAATTTTTCTTAATCTTTCACTTAAGAAGTTCTAATAATTCAAATAAAAATCAAAAAAATGTAAAATTGGCTCCTCTAGGTATTTATTCCTCTAGGTTCCTTGACCTCAAAGAGATTTAATAAAAATATAAAACTTAATTTTCCACTTTAAAAATATTTTATAATTAATTAATACTCTAGAACTTATAATAATTTTAATAATTCAAATAAAACCCAAAAAAACATGAAATTTAGCCGAAGTGTTTATCTAGTCTAAATATACTTCCAATAAAAATTTCATTGGATTAATCTTTAATTCATAGTATATTTTACCTTGGTCATGTTGTTAAATTTTCTTTGAAAAATCTTATTCTTGCATATAAATAATTACATAAATTAAAATAAAATTTGAAAAATCACATTTTCTCCTCTGATGTCTTAATTGACCCATGAGTAAGGTAGGATGAAAATTTCAAAGTCATTTGAATTAAATTTGATGAATTATGAAGTGATAGAGCCTTAGGGGCAAAAGTGTAATTTTAGAAATTTAGTCTTAATTAACGTTTAGGCCTAATTCAAAAAAGGGAAATGGGCAACCTTTGATCTTAATTAACTTATTTGGATAATTTAAACACAAGGGATTAATTGGTAGAAGCCAATCTCACTTGTTCCAATTTAAGGATAAATTTGAAATTTCCTACATTATAAAAATTTGGAAGCCTGCCAAAATTAAATAATCCTAGGCTTAGGGGTGTGGTTTTGGGTGTGAATAACTCATTAATTTAATACCCCTATCTGGTGTTCAAAAGACATTCAAAAGTTTTGATAATAAATCATCATCATTTAAAATTCAATTTCTTTTAAAAATTATTAAGACATCCACCAGGATCTTAAGGGCTTAGTAATGACCTAAGCTAAATCAAAATTGTTTAAATGAGGATTAGAAAAGTGAATGTAACTAGAAATTGAATACCTTGAAACACTACAAGCCCAAGTTAAAACTAAAATTGGCTAAGTGTCTCAATAACACTAACTTGCCCCTTTAAGGTTCTTCACCTGCATAATTCTTAAATTGAATGAGAAATAATTATCACCCTACTCTTTGGGATAATTGAAACATCACTGTTCATTGAATACCAGAAATATTTACAAAATGGATTACTAAGCAACATAATAGGTTTAAATGAGCTCAAAACTGGCGGTGAGGGGAAAGCATGGACCTGCCTTTTTCTCCTAACCTGTTGGATACCTCGAAGGTCTACTAAACTTAATATGTTTTGCTTAATAAAATCATCCTTAATCAAACCAATAAGGACTCACCAAGATATATTCTAGCAACCTTATTTTTCCACTTTACATAAAATGCCCTAATATGCATTTTGAGTTTCATGTGGTGAAACGAGAAGACAAGTTAGATACGCTTCAATAGTTTACAGTATCGTCTTTTCTATACTTTCCACACTATACTTTTATGCTTACAAAACTTGCATGTTAAACAATGATGTCACCCTGCATGAAAACCAAAACTGCTAGGATAGCCGTAAAACCAAAACTGCTAGGATAGCCGCAAAACCAAAACCAAAATTAAAATCAACCAAGATAAAAATTACCTCCACGACATTCAAAATATAAAATAACTCAAAGTTTAATCATAAACATCACAAAAACCACAACTATAACTAAATTAAGACGTCTTTATCGGATGATCGGGAATCCCTCGGAGGAGGCAACCTATGGTTGCTAAAGAGGTTTCCAATGATCTTAATGAAAGCATGGAACTCATTAAGTTGAGTTTAGAAAATTCATTTGGACTAAGTGAATCCAAAAGAAAGTAGTAGTACCAGAACGAGGGAACTGTGGGATCCTAACCTGTGTCGCTCTAATCAACTTTAACATGCCCCCATAAATTTTTTAAATAACTACAACCATAGGGCCATCTGATTTGATATCATAACTTGACACACTAGAAAACTCAAACTAGTCACGGCAAGGAGCTTGGAGCTAGCACTGTGGACAGCATGACCATCTTCAACAGTAAAACTTCTCTTCCCCAGCTAAATCATTACTTCCTTAGAATTAAACAACCCAAGCCATAAGACTTTGAGGTAGTTTGCTTATGCAACATAAATCCTCACCTTATCTTTAGGCCTTTGTACAGCTCTATTGTACAAGATAAGCCCTAACTCGTCTTAAGATTTCAAGATTGTCGTCTGTCACGACCTATATCTTCACATCTTCTAGGCTATTTGTGTGATTGTTTCACACAAATGTAAGCCCTAAATTAATAAATATGGCTAAATAAATAAAATTGGTAGGATGAAACATGGCAGTATGAAACATTCAAAAAATTTCTCCTCAAAACTGAAGCCAAATAATAGGATAGATTGGGAAGTCACCAAGGTTCTCCTCCGGATTTTTGACATCCTTTAGTTCTTCCTCCTTTGGATTCTATATAAAAATGTTTATAAATGTACCAAATTTGAGTCATTCCAATTTCACACCTTTTTGTCCAATTTCATTAAAAAGTTTTATCCTTTTGAAATCCTTGAAGATAATATTCCTTGATTTTTATCGAGAGTTTTCTTAGCTGATTTCGATCATTTAAGATGTAATGAACTATAGGGGCTTGCCCTTATAGAAAGCTTGTCTGAACCTAGCTTAAAATAAATCCTATTTAATTCTTAATATTAAATAGGGAAAATTATCGGCAAATAAAATGGTTTTAAAGACCAAACAGACGTCATATATTTCTCAGTTTATTTGATTGAGCCTCATCCTCAAATCTTGTGTTTATCCTTTGGGATAGATACAGGGTTTGAGGTATAGTACTCTTTCATTTAAATTATGAAAAATATGGGGTCAGTTTGATTTCCTATTTTTCTAAAACTTATATACATATATAAATTAAAATGTCCTTCTGAAGTGGGCAACGAGATTTCGATTTCGGTGACCGACAACTTCTTCCGGGCAATTCCTTCCCCATCAAAAATAGCACCGACATATAGCTTCTTACGGGCAACTCCTCAACCAAAATAGTACCGACAGCTTCTTACGGGCAACTCCTCAACCAAAAAGTGCAGAAAGGTCTCACAAAATCATGATGGTCAAGGTGCGGGTGTATGCAGTCGTCTTCATCATATATGTTGATAATACAGCTTTTGGGCATACAATCAGCTGGCAGTATGATCCATCGGACCATTCTCTTAATCATCCACTTTATCATGGGGGGTAGCGGAACAACCTGATCATGTATGAGAATCCTAAGAGGATTTTCTTATCTATCGTTAGTGAAGTTGTAACAGCAGCCACACGTTGTAACAGCAGCCACATTTTATGGTGATCCTGCCCTTTCCACACATTCATTTTCATGGCTCGGAATAGGTTCTTTCCATCAGGAGGCCTGCTTGACCTCTGTCTCTCAGATCAAAGATGCAGTCAAGAATACTTCTTTCATCACTTTAGGAGAAGACCCTTGTATATATCTCCAAGCGTTCTAGTATATTAATAAACCTTGCTTGAACATCTTCATAGAATTCAAAATCCTTTTTGTTTACTTTACTCATTTTATAGTATTCTGTCGTAATGATGATCGGCGACTGTCGAGGATGTTCCCTTATTTCCATGTCGACTAGAATTCAGGCTAGTGTTGTCTCTCCCTGCAGTGGAATGTATGACTCTACGTCCGACGGGATATATGACTCTGTACCCAACAGGATATATGGCTTTGTACCCAACGGGACATATAATTCTGCATTCATCGGGTAATCTGCGGTCTGAAATACATCATCAGAGGATACGTACTCCTCTAAAGTACTGTAGCGCTCCAGATGGAGAACATTACAGTCCAGGTACTCCACAAATGCTCCTGTAGCTGATGTACATACAGGTATCTCGGTGTTGCATGTCGGGCAACCCATAAGAAAGAACATCTGAAATTGGTGGTATCTCCGACTCTATAACAAATCCAGACTCATCTTCTGTTGCAGGTAAACTAGAAGAAGTCTCTCTCATGCCTGGATCGTATATGTTCCCCTCAAGAATAGGGGTGAGCAAATTTTTTGCCTCCGTCTAGCGTCTTCTCTCTTCGCGCTTTCGGCGGTTAGCGTTCCTGTGCTGAGTTCTCCATAGTGGTACATCTGGCAGTCTTTTATCACTGGCAATGACTAGGCCCCCGGTTGATGTAGCTATCATAGACGGTAGGCTGACTAGTCTCCTCCATCGAGTCTTATTGTACTATCACATTTTTCCCCTTTAGTGACGAACTATTTGTGGTGTCAAACCTTAGCAATGATGGTAGCCCTTCTTTTTCTTGAAGGTTAACCACATCCATTAGAGGACTCTCATAATCCATGTCTACTTGACTGAAGTCCATGTCAAAGTCTATGGTGTCGCCCTGCGGGGCCCTTTCCTCATTGAGTGCGAGGTTCTAGCCAACTTTAAAAACAAAGATCAGCCTCTGACCTGACATTTTTTTTGCAAACGATAGGAAAAATATCAGTGAGCTGAAACTTAACGTGAACAAGAACAAAACAAAGTTTTATTAAAGAAAATTTTAGTTTATGTTGGTGAGAAAATTTTTTATTTATGTATGCATTTTTTTCAATTTAGTAGAACATCAAATTTAAAGGAAGAAAGGAGTAAATTGAAATGTGTAATTTCAAAAAAATTCATTATATTGAGGTTAATTTTATTACAAATTTTTTGAACCCGATCACAGACATTTGGCCAAATAGATAACCCCAGAACAATCAAAATTTCAAATTTTCATCAAGGAATGTCAAGCAATGTCAGGTTGTGTAGTATGTCTTCAGGTATCGTCCGTTGATTGGCAGCATGGTTCTTTCACCACAGAAATCTACTAGCTGGTAGGCTCCTCCTGCGTAGACCATTTGTACGACAAATGGTCCCTCTTAAATTGGCTCAAATTTTCCACCTATCTTGTGGCGTACAAGAATGTGCCTTTTGAGCTCAAGGATAAGGTCACCAACTAGAGCGTAAGACATAACCCTTTTTGTGATATGGTGTGATGCTGACTTGTCGTCTGACAGCTTTTCAGTATGCAAATATTCTATTAATGGCTTGTGTTAATCTTCTTTGTTATCATCAACCACAACCATCATTCCTTTTTCTTTTCCAAGCTTATGTAGATTGTCGAGGTCAACTTGAGACAAAACTTGTCTTCCTTGTACTGTAACATCAACAGAATCCTCCGAGGGACATGCCATTTCCTAATCAAGTTTTGCTAGAGCATCAGCATGGGCATTATCTCCCTAGAAATCCGGTAGAAAGTTACACTGGAATCTGCTCCAGTAGCTTCATTTCGTATCGGTGATATTCCGCTAGTCTTGATTTTAAAATGTTGTATTGTCCGGCGACTTGCTGGATGACAAGCTGAGAGTCGCCATAGATGACAATATCTATTATATCCATTGAGATTGTCAACTCCAACCCGTAACTAGCGCTTCATACTCTGCTTCATTATTGGTACATGGCTCTATCAGATGGTATGAGAACCTCAACATACTCTTATCTAGCGTGATAAAGATCAAAGCAATTCCTATTTTGCCTAATATAACTATATCTAATCCTTTGTCTTTTCTTGCTGATGAAGCTCTATCAAAGTACATCTCCCAGCGTTGCGCACTGGAGAATTCAATTTGTAATACTTGTTCGTCTGATAGCTCATCCTTAAGAGGGGACCCAGTTGGAAATGGGTGTGCAGCGAGGAAGTCTGCTAAAATCTTTCCCTTTGTAGCATGGAGGGGAACAAAAGTTATATCAAATTGCAATAAAATCATAGACCATCTTGCTAGACATCTGAAGAGTGTTGGTCGGGTCATCAAATATTGCAACGGATTAACTTTTGAGATTAGCGAAATTTTATGAGAAAGCATGTAATGTCTGAGCTTCTTGACGGCAAAAATCATAGCTAGGAAATGCTTCTCAATAGGTGGATACCTTATCTTCGTTGGCATTAGGAGGCGACTGAAATATAATGTGTTTTCCTTCCCCTCGTCATTGAATTGGGTTAAGAGGGCTCCAATAAAGTCATCTAAGGCCGCGGTATAAAGTATCAAAGGTTTCCCTGGGATAGGAGCTGCCAAAACAGGAGGTGTCATTAAATATTGCTTAATGTCCTCAAATGTCCCCTGCATTTCTCTTCCCAAAAAAATTTGGCATCCTTTTTAATTAATGTCGAGAAGGGCTGACACCTACCTGAGAGATTAAAAATAAAGCGTCTCAAATATGTCAACTTTCCTTGGAAGGAACGTAGTTTCTTTAAGGTTTTAGGTGGAGGCATTTCCAAGATAGCTTTAATCTTATCTGGGTCGATCTCGATTCCTCGATGACGGATAACGAATCCTAGAAACTCCTCAGAGGTAATTTTTAAGGCACTTTAAGGAATTCATTTTAAAGTCATATCGTAAGATCAGTTTGTCGTAGCCGTTCGTACACGATCCTCAAGTTGTACAAATGGTCTATTTTTTGCTTGCTTTTGATGACCAAATCATCCACATAGCATTCCACTTGATTATGAATGAGATCATCAAAAATCTTCATCATTGCACGTTGATATGTCGCTCCAGCGTTCTTCAACCCAAATGGCATCACTTTGTAGTAGAAAATCCCGATAAGTGTTCTGAAGGCTGTAAGTGTTGCATCCTCGGGAGACATCTTGATTTGGTTGTACCCCAACGATCCATCTATGAAGGAGAAATCTTATGTGTCGAAGTGATGTCCAACATCATTTCTGGTATCGGTAATGAGAATTCGTCTTTTGGACATGCTTTATTTAAATCTCTGAAGTCGACACAAACATGTATTTGTCCATTTTTCTTTTTAACTGGAACAATGTTAGCTAACCATATTGGTTATTGCTCTTCTTTTACAAAGTTAGTGTCTATTAATTTCTTTACCTCGGTGATGACTTGCTGCTCTATTTCGAGGCGCATTTGTTTGGGAGCTTGTTTTATTAGGGTCATATCTTTGTCCACCCTGAGTTTATGAACTGCAACCTCTGCTGACAGTCCTGATATTTCATCACAACTCCATGCGAAGCAATCTTTAAACTCTGTTAATAGTTTGATCAATTCTAGTGATTCTTCATCGTTGAGTAGAGAACTTATAAATGTAGGTCGAGGTCGTTCTTTAGTCCCGAGGTTAATTTCCTTCAATTTATCAATAGTTGATTTAATTTCCTCCTCAAATTCTGGCGAAGCATCTTCTATCAACTGATTAGTAGAGCCATCCTCCATATCAAGGCAATCATCCCCGAATTCACTAGTAACAACCATGCAAAACACTGAATCCTTGACTGTTTTGACTGTACCAAATCCGAGACCCTCTTTCGAGTTGGGAGTTTGACTTTTAACATCCCATAATTTTTCAAAAGTTTATAACTTATCTTTCGGCATTTGTTTTGGCAAATGTCCTTGCTGAATTAACTTTTGTATTCAAGGCAAAAAATAACCAAAAGGCAATTTCATTAATTCATTAGGATCATCATCCAAATTTATATGATTATCAAGATTAGTAGAGGTACAAGCACGATAAAACTTGATCGGTTTTGAACCAGCACTACAGACTTCCTTGACCTCTAAATCCTTGAACAGACTTCCTTGACCTCTAAACTCTCAATTTTTTTAGGGAGAATCGGAGTAAGGGTCATGATGTTCACATAGTGGTTTATCTGATCATACATCGTCTCATGATCATTTTGCTCTGTATCTTCTAAGAATATCTCGTACTGAGGTTTCTTTTGTTTTTTCTTCATTATTTCATCTTTATAACTATCTTCATTACCAATGTTGGTGGTCAGCCTAGTCCGCTCAACAATTAAATTTGTTCTTCCTCGTCCACGTCCTCGGCCTCGACCTCGGGTGCGTGAACTAAAAGAACCCCCACCAATTTGTTGTAAAAGAGTGGCGGAAGATTGCTGAAGCAGAATTGAATGGCTTCCTCTTTGTGATTCTTTTGAATCTTGACTTTTGATTGTCACAGTTTCACGAGAGAAGATAGTTTTCTTTGGAGGCACGTAGTAGGCAGCATCTTCATGAACACCAACTTCATGAACTGAAAATGGTTGTAGATCTCCCTTGATGCAATGTTCTTGTCCTTCTTTATAGTACTTGGTGCACTGATGTAGAGACGATGGAACCATGTTGTGTTTGCGAATCCATGGTAGGCCAAGTAGAGCATTGAAAGAGGTCTCGACGTTGATGATATGAAACTTAGCGATTGTCACTAGTTCTACAACCTTCATAAGTAATGTAATCAATCTAAGGGCTTTCTCTCCCTTTTGGTTGAATCCTCTCAACATCATTTTATCAGTCGTAAGCTCTTGGGCTTCAATGTCCAAATAGGCCAATGTCCATAGACACATCAAGTTGAGTGATGCTCTAGGATCTACTAAAACTTTGGACAACACAAATCTACCAATGTTAATGGAGATGTAGAGTGGATGATTGTGGTCGGCAGTACCGAGCAGCAAATCTTCATCTATAAAGGTTACCGAGCAAACTTCATCTGAGGATGTTCTGTCCAACTGAGCTAAATAAATCTCTAGGTCTAACAAGTCTGTAACTAGAGACTCTCTCATCTCCTTTGATAAGATCAGAGTGTCGTAGATGCTTAATCTGGATGGAAACTTCCTAAGATGAGCTAGCAAATTTGTAATCCACTTTGTATGACCCTCCCATTTTCTCTTGGTTATGTGTTTCTTTCGTTGGCAGAGGAGGAGGTAGCTCTTCTCAAGTTATTATTTGCTTTCCTTTATATGTCGGAGCTGTTCTCGGAGGTAATATTCTCCTGCTTCTTAAGTTCACTTCTTTAATTTCTTCTTGAGATATCATTGTCAAATCTTTCAATGTTTCTTCTATGTCAAAAGATCTAAGTTGATGGCAAGCGGTGCACCGTGTCGCTTGAGGATTGGTTCCTCACCTCCAACACTATTGTAAGAGGTGTTGTCGATGTCTCCTTTAGTATTGTTAGCGAGTTCATCGGACTCATGTATGATTTGAGGATCATTTTGGGAATTGAGATCGAGGTTATCTTGGTCATAATAGATTATGTTATCACCAGAAATAGTTAAAACATAGCCAAAATCATAATCATTATATTCATAAAACTAAGGAGGGGTAAAAAGATAATCATACAAAGTCAGGGGTTTGAGGATTTTCTTCCCTAAATCTAAGACAACCAATCTAGTAGAGGCAGCCCCTATCCTACCCCCCGTGTTATCAGTCTTCATGGTGATATTCTTCTTCTTCTTTATTTTTAATGATGATGGATCTATTTCTTGGAGAAATCTTCATCTCTGGCTTGCAAGGCTAAAGACTATGAACTGAGGCTTGTTTTGAAGCGCTCTGAATCTGGTTCAATATTTTCTAGGACAATTTGCTCCAGACTGTACTCCATCCGTCTTTTCCAGTATACGGGTCAATCAGAGAGATTGGCTTAGCTAAATCATAATTATGGAACCTTTTACAGGTTCTTCTAAATATTCTTTTGGGATTGTTATATTCCATTCTTTAAGGTTTCTTTCGAGCCAATCCTTGAAGACGAAACAATCTTCTATAGTGTGACCTAGTAATTTGTGATACGGGCAATAATTTGATTGATCTTTCTTGTTGACTTCTTCGGGTTTCTTTGGATCTGGTAATCTGAATTCAGGTCTCTTCATCAGACTTCTAAACATCTTGGGTACTGCTTCATCTTTGAAGGAATATACCACTTTCTTACGGTCTGTGATGGTCATTTTCTTATTCTCAGGTTGGTATGATCCTCCCTGAGACGGTTGTTGGTTAGACTGGCCATATTATTGTATTTGTTGTTGAGTGAGCTGGAAGACGTCTGACGAGGATTTTCTGTGTGTATCTTCATTTGTTGTTTTCCTTTATCGACAATTGTCACTGTTCCTGACTTCTTTTCAAATACTCTCGTTGCTTTGGATTTCTCATGATAATCCATATGTTTAATTTCTTCTTGGAGACTGTTGGCTTTGCTGAGTAGCTTCTCAAAGGATTTAATGGGAGTACCTTAAGCATGAAAGCTACTGGCCCATGGATGCTTTTGAGTAAGATCTCAATAGAATGATACTTTTGTAGCTGAGGTTTACATTTCATGCTTAGGTTTCTCCACCTCAAGATGCAATCCACTAAAGTCTCATTGGGCTTTTGCTTTTTCATCATGAGATCTCCAATAGACATATGATGTTACGCTCCGGTAAATCTTTTCACAAATAATTGTTTCAGCTCGGTGAATGTTTTAACTGTTCCATTGGGCAAATCGACATACCAATCAAAACAATCCCCAACAGGCTGCTGACAAATTATTGGAAGAGTAAGGCTTCGTTACCTCTTGTGTTGCCACAACTGGCTCAAAAATGTGTTATGTGCTATCTAGGATATCTTAAAGTTTGGGTACACAAAACCTTTAGGGAAGGGTACGGCATCAAATTCTTTCGGGTAAGGTCTACCTTTTAAAACCAATGCACCACCCTTAGATTGAGTTAAGGCCTCCCAAACTTGCTCGACCATTTACTTAATTTTCTTCTCTGGTATGGCGCTTGATGGAGAATCCTTCTTTGGTTGCTCATCCCTGTTTGTTGAAGCAACTTCCCTTCTTTCATCTGCGATATGTATAATCTCTAGTTGGTTGACCTCTGGAGAGGCTAACTGTGGTACTTGAGATTGTCCTTCAACTGTGGCCATGGCGGTCATGGCGGCGGCCATCTCTTTTATCATTTTCTCTAGTTGGCTGACTTGCTCATCTCTTAAGAGAATAGCCCTATGCTGCTCATCTGCGGCGTTCTCTTCGACGAGAGGTTGAGCCTTGCACGCAAATGTCTTATGGAAACTTCATCATCCACTTGTTCGACGAGAGGTAATCGTTGAAGTCAAAATTTTGATCATCGTCCATGGAAACTTCATGTTCCCGATCCAACTCAAAAATTTTGACCCTAAGCTTTTCAACCTTTTCCTCGATTATTGATTCTTGGACTGTCTTAAAATCCGAAGGACTCAGTTGGACCTCCTCCACTTGTTCTTCCATCTTGTCGGTAATTGTTGCAATAATATCAGATACTTCGGACCCTTACTTCATTATGTGATCTTGCCCTGCGGGCCTACTGGACTGTATCGGTACGGCAACCTTGGGGATCCATATCCTTTTCTTTGACAATGATTTCTTAAGACAGAGTTTCTCGGTAGGAACAACGGTATGTCGAGCAAAAGTATGCTCCCCATGGTGCAGACCATATATAGTACTGGAAAACTTATTCATCTTTTCCCTTAGGAATTTAGGAACACTCTTGTTGTGGGTGATCGGTAAAATTCTTGGACCCAGACGTGACTTAACTTGTCGATGACTAGCGATCCTAGTAACGGTAGAATCAGTGGCGAAAATAGTGGTATCAACTCTGCTCCCCAAACGGAACCAGACAGGAATGTGAGCAGGCAAAATTTTAGTTGACTTCTAGGAGCATCTTGCTGATTTGACATCCTTTAAGATTTCTTTCTTCATGCGAGGGGATACTACATGTCCCACTCGTTTAAGTAGTTCAATAATTGAACAACCTTCCTTGGCAGCTAGCCTCTGAAAAACTGAACTAACTTGGGTGATCAGAGCAGACTTCTGCCTCTACACACTATGTCCATGAAGTGATGGTAAAGTAGCGGCGATCTTTTGGATACTCTCATACCCATTGGTATCCATTAAAGAGTGGAATCTACTTCCTTGCAGAAGTGGATAAATCTCTGGTAATCCTGACTCGTTCTGGTGAGGATCTTCATTAACAGCAGGTAACGTTTTAGAAATCTGGGCTTTAGTAGCCCTCCGAGCCTTCCTATTGCGATTTCTCTTTTGGGTTCGGGTTAACGAGGCAGTTCTCAAACTTGATCTGATTTCAAACATTGATGACGGGACGGCCAACCCATCAGTCGGGTCTTCAAAGATCATAACTTCTTTTCCCTTAGCAGCAGCAGGAACAACAGGCTTGGTAGGTGTAGTGATGGCAGTGGTCTTGACTTTCTTATAAGAAGGAAAGTTTTGAAGGCAGTTCAAGTTGAATTGAACAGACGGCTCCTAGACTTTTGGAGCGGAGACTTTCATCACAAAGAATGGAGCTTTCCCAAGGATGACCTTGAGATCCTCAAATCTAAATCCAAACTTGATGGTGGGAAGGACATTGCGGGCGTTGTGGCTCATCGGCAGATTGCAGGAAAAATGTTAGCATTGGGCAAGCTATTGCAGCAGCTTCAAAAAAGAAAGTTATAGGATTAGCTATCTAGCCAAAACTTTGCAATCTTAGTGCGAAGCACTAAAAATAAACAGAGGTCGATCTGTAGACTGGGTAAGTTTTTTATTTAGTTTGAGGGGACTTTAAAATTTTAGTAAAAGTAATTTAAAAGTAGAAAAATTTGATTAATACAAGGAAATTTTAAAGCGTGCGCAACATGACATTATTCAATTTAATTTGCAAATCAGCAAATCAAACTCGAAAAGGAGACGTGAAGTGTTTAGGACCCAGTGCGGGACCAAATTATCAACGCACAATGCCTAGGTGGAACTAGTCCACCAACACACCTATTGGGGGGTCCAACCCCACACAAAGATTAAAAAGTCTTTAATGGCCTTCTGAACCTCTCTGTTCAAAAGGTGGTTGAACAGACGGTCATGATGTCCGAAGAGTTGACCGTACTTTCCGAAGATAGAAATGGGTAAAGTATGCCAACAAAAGAAGGTTAATTTGGTTCAAGAGGCACATGAACGCATTACTGATGTATGAAGATAAGATTTCTTGATTTAAATGGAGAGTAAATCTATTCACCGGTGGAGTCGCCAGAAGCTGTCAGCACTATTTTTGGGGTGGGGTTTGCCCGTAAGAGGCTGGGGGGGGGGGCTGGGGGGGGGGTGGTAAAGGACATTTTAATTTACATATATATATATATATATAAGTTTTAGAAAAATATGAAATCAAACTGACCCCATATTTTTCATAGTTTAAATGAAAGAGCACTATATCTCAAACACTATATCTATCCCAAAGGATAAACACAAGACTTGAGGATGAGACTCGATCAAATAAACTAAGAAATATATGACAACCATTTGGTCTACGAAACTATTTTATTTGTCGACAATTTCCACAATTTAATATGAAGAATTAAAGAGAGTTTATTTTAAGCTGGGTTCGGACAAGCTTCCCATAAGGGCAAGCCCTTATTGTTAATTACATCTTAAATGACTGAAGTCATTTAAGAAAACTCTCGATAAAAATTAGGGAATATTATCTTCAAAGAGTTCAAAAGGATTAGGACTTTTCAACGAAATCAGATAAAGAGGTGTGTAATGGAGATGACTCAAATTTGGAACATTTTGTTTTTTGAATCCAAAGGAGGAAAAACTAAGGGATGACATGGATACGGAGGAGAACCTCAGTGACTTCCCAATCTATTATATTGTTTGGCTTCAGTTTTGAGGAGAAATTATTTGAATATTTCATCCCACCAATCTTATTTGTTAAGTCTTACATTTGTATGAAACAATCACACAAATAGCCTGGAAGATGTGAGGATTTAGGTCGTGACAAATGACAACCTCAGAATCCTAAGACAAGTTAAGGCTTATATTGTACAACAGAGTTATATAAAGGCCTAAAGATGAGGTGAAGATTTCATGTTGCATAAGCAAACAACCTCAAAGTACTATGGCTTGTTGTTTAATTCTTCTAAGGAAGGAAATTGGTTTAGCTGATGTAGACAGGTTTTGTTGTTGAAGATGGTTGTGTTTCCCGTAGTGCTAGCTCCAAGCTCCTTATCGTGGCGAGTTCAAGTTTTGGTGTCAAATCAGTTGTCCCTATGGCTGTAGTTACTTTAAATATTATGGGGCATGTTAAAGTTGATTAGAGCGACAACGGTTATGATCCTAATGTTCCCTCGTTCTGGTACCACTATTTTCTTTTGGATTCACTTAGTCCAAATGAAATTGCTAAACTAAACTTAATGAGTTCAGACTGTGGGAATTCTCATTAGCAACCGGAGGTTACCTCCTTTAAGGGATTCTCTATCATCTGATAGAGATGTCTTAATTTTGTTACAATTGTTGTTTTGTGATGTTTGGGATTAAATTTTGAGTTGTTTTATATTTTGAATGTTGTGGCTGTGAATTTTATCTTAATTGATTTTAGTTTTTTTTTTATTTTGATTGACGACTATCTGTTGACGACTATCCTAGCAGTTTTGGGTTTTCATGCATGGTGACATCGTTATTTAACATGCAGGTTTGTGTTTTTTTTTGTTCATACATATAGGTGAGTCAGTACAGTAACGTACTAAAAAGTAAAGTACAGGAGACTAGAAATGTAGGTAAAACAAATTACAATAAGAGCTTACCTGCATGGTCTTGTCGTCATCTTCAACTGAAACTGAAAATGCATGTGAGAGCATTTATATGTTAAAAGCATTTTATGTAAAGCAAGAAAATAAGGTTCTAGTGATCTACCAAATCCTAAATCATATATTGGTGAACACCTATTAATTCATCTGAGGATAATTTCATTAAGCAAAACACACTAAGTTTAGTAGACCTTTGAGGTATCCAAAAGGTCAGGAGAAAAAAGCAAGTTCATGCTTCCCTCTCACCGCCTTGTGAAAAGTCTCAAGCTCATTTAAACTTATTAAGTTGCTTAATAATCCATCTTGTAAATATCTCTAGTATTCAGTGAAAATCAATGTTTTAATTATCTTTAAGGGTAGGGTGATTATCATTTGTCATTTAATTTAAGAATTATGTGGGTGAAGACGCTTAAAAGGGGCAAATTAATGCTATTAAGACACTTAGCCAATTTCAGCTTTAACTTAGGCTTGTAGTGTTTTAAAGGTGTTCATTTTTTAGTTACATTCACTTTTTCTAATCCTTATTTAACCGAATTTGATTTAGCCTAGGTCACTACTAGGCCCTTAGGATCTTGGTGGACACATTAGTAATTTTTTTTGAAAGAAATTGAATTTTAAGTGATAGTGATTCACCATCAGAAGGTTTGAATTTCATTTGAACACCGGATAGGGGTATTAAATTAGTGAGTTATTAAAATCCAAAACCATACCCCTAAGTTTAGGATCATTTAATTTACTAGACTTCCAAATTTTAATAATTTAGGAAATTTAGGAAACTGCAAATTTATCCTTTAATTAAGAAAAGTGAAGTTGGTTTCTATCAATTAATTTCCTATGTTCCAATCATCTAAATATGTTAATTAAGATCAAAGATTACCCATTTCCCTTTCTTGAATTAAGCCTAATTAAATAAATTGAGGAAGATCAGAAGGGCTAAATTTCCAAAATTGCACTTTTGCCCCTACGGTTCTATCACTTCATAATTCATAAAATTTAATTCAAATCATTTTAAAATTTTTATCCCACCTCACTCATGAGTCAATTGAGACATCAGAAGTGAAAGTGTGATTTTTCAAAATTTAATTTATTTTACATGGTTATTCACATCCAAAAATATTATTTTTCAAAGAAAATTCAATACCTTGACCAAGGCAAAGCCTAATCACTTGAAATTTTTACTAAACCTAGACCTAGACTAGAGAACCACTTAAACCAAATTTCATGATTTTAGGAGTTTTATTTCAATTATTAGAATTATTTTAAATTTTGAAGTATTAAATGATTATAAAACATTTCAAAAGTGGAAAATTAAGTTTTTCACTTTTATTAAATCTCTCTAAGGACAAAGGAACCAGAGAAACAAATTTAATATTTTTATGATTTTTCTTTGAATTATCAGAATTATTTTAGTGAGAAATTAAGGATAATCCATTTTTTACCTTTGAAATTTATTTTTAAGGTTTAAAACTCAATGTCTTCACTTATAAAATTAGGAAAAATTTTATAATTGCTCTTAAGGGCTTAGGAAACAATTTAAAACATTTTCATGAATTTTATTAATTTTATGATTTTTGTTTATTTTTATTATTTAAATATTCAAAATATGCTTAAAAAATAAAATTTTTATTTTAATTACAATTTTATTTTTAGAAAATCCCTCTGATCACAGAGAACTCTCAAAACAAATTTTATGATTTTTTTAAGTTATATTTTAATTATTAAAATTTATTTTAGGGTCAAAAATGCCATTTAACTTAGAAAATCAAATTAGGTTGTCAAATGAACTCCAAATGTCTTGAAATTTTTATGGGGAGTCCTTTGAACTTTAAATTACTGTGGAGAATCAAAATCAAGTCATTTAGATGTTTATTGTTCTCAACTTAATTTTCTTTGTATCTTAGGGGTTTTATGAAAATTAGGTGTGTTCTAATTGAGTTGGCTCATGAAAAATTTTTCCTATGGTTCTCTGGTCACAGTGAACCTACCAAAATTTTCTTGAATTTTTCTAAGAAACATGCTAATTACCATGATTAATTTATGTAAATGATAGACATGAACTTGAAAAATATGGATCTCTGTCTAAGAGTCTCCTCTGACTTTGGAAAAATCAGGGAATATCGCCCATGACAGAGGCAACATCATGCGAAAATATCAATCCATGGTAAAATGTTTACTTGCATGGAGAGTTAAAATACTCAAAATAAGATTTAATTAAGTAAAAGCAAAATATGCATTAAATAAACTTTAAACCATTTTCACATTGTTCTGCTCTGTTCACTTAGCACTATGGTATTTTTCTTTATTTTTGTGATTTTTCTACACCAAGATATGGATTTTTGATGGTAGCTAATTTAATTAATTCAAAAATAACCCTATTTTTCTATTTAAACACGCGGCACCGCATCAACCTACGACGACACAGAAGCTCTGCGTGGCGTGCTCTGGTTGGATGCTGCCATCCACGTAGCCACTGACTCGGCCTGCGCATTATGTATCAAGATCCCATCCAATGCAATCCTAGCCATCCGTCCGATACACGCGCCATCTAATGGCTCCACGTCATCGTCCCTCATAGTCAAAACCTGTGACCGTTAACCCTGAAACCTTAAGATCTCCCTCATTTCTCAACCAAATGACCTTGGGTTTGATCCTATATACTTGTCTAAGTGAGACAAACATATCCATACGGTAAGCATGCCATTAAACTAACCCTAATTACATGGAGAATCAAAATAGGCTCAGGAAGAGGGGAAATTCAATACCTTTGCTCTGAGAAGGGAAGCTTCAATCAGTGGTGCTCGGCATGTTTGTGGAGGTCCAAGGAGGCTAGAGATTGGGACTCGGGTCGTGGTGAATGTTCTAGACCCAAATTCGATCAAGGCCGAATTTGGGTGTTGATCAAAGTCTAGTGTGGAGGCTCTCTGTGAGGGGGCTTTGATAGGGCTTTGTCTAATTAAGATTTGGTGAAGTGTGGGTGAGTCTAATAAAGATTTGGTACACTGTGGAGGTGTGGTGGAGAATCTCCTATCTCCAACAAGGATTTAAGCTCAAAAATTGAGCTCTTGCAAGGGAAATGAGGGCAAGGAGGTGGTTGAGTTGCACTGAGGAGGTCTTAAAGAGGCTATGGGAGCTATTTGGCAGGGTCTCCTTGTGAAAATTGCAGCACCCTTCCTTTGGCCGTGAAGAGGCCATTTGGCCGGAGAGTGGAGCTCAGGGCTTGGCCTTGGGTGCAAAAGTCTGCTGAGGTGGTGGGCTAAGAGGCTCTAAAGCCTAATCAAGGTGAGCTAGCCCTTAAGGTTGAGATTGGGTTCGATTTAGGGATGGTGGCCCTCGGTTTTGAGGTGCTTCGGTGACTAGGCACCCCGACAGGTTCAGGGGAGGTGGCTAGGAGGTCAGGTGAGCCAGAGGAAACTGTCACAACCATTAATTTGGGCTGGTGATGGGTTTTGGAAAATATCCCTTTGGCTTAAGCAATTTAGAAAACAAATCCCTTGATTTAGGGGACATTTGGTCCATGGCTCATCTAGGGTGGGTTAAGTAAGCCTAGCTTGGTTACTAGGGTCCAAAAATTGGTTGTAGAAGTCTTGCCATGGTCAATTTGACATGGCTAGGTCAATTTTAGTGCATGGGTTCAATGTGGGTATAAATGGAAAAAAGTTGGGTTTGGGTTAGGCTAGCCATGACTTTTAGCCCAATTGATTGATTAACATTGTGTATATGATTGTAATGAATATTTTTGGTGAAGGATTGAAATGATTTTGAGTTCAATTGGGGGTTAAGTTTGAAGGATTTTAGGATTTTGGTCGATTTGGGCATGTTGGGCTAGACTTGAGTCTAGGTTGGGCTAAGTCCAATTTTATTATTGAAAATGGTCTATGAGAATGTCATGAAGAGTTTTCAACATCAATTGAGTGTCAATTTTGAGGTTAGGACATTCAATTTGGTGAAATTTGGAGGTATGGCCAACTTGTGAATATTTGGACTTGGGTTATTTGGATTTAGGTTGAAATTGAATGCAATTGAGGCTTCACAAAGGCCAATTGAAGGTCATGTTTGGTGTGTAGGATTGCTATGAAGAGTTTAGGATTCAAATTCGGCCAAATTGAGTAGGTTATGGGGTTCAATTTGGTGGAACCAAGTCATAGGGCCAAAATTGGGGGTTTGACTTAGATCAAAATTGGGCTCAAAACATGGGCCAATTAAGCTTGGATTTGGTTTAGATTGGTCATATGAAAGGTCAATTTGAGTTTAGAATTGAAATTGAGAGAAATTTGGGCCAAATTGATGGACATTTAAGGTGAATTTTTGGAATTTGGGCCTTTAAAGGCAATTTGTGGGTTTTGGTCAAAATGGTCAAATTGGTTAAATTGGGTTTAGTTGGAGGGTCCAAGTTGGTTATAGAAGCATTTGAAGTGATTTTGGAGGTTTTGGGAAAGTTTGGGGTGCCAAGGGTTTTTTTGTAATTTTGGCAATTTTGGGGGTATTTTGGTAAATTTGGCATCTTTGAGTGGTTTTGGAAAATTTGGGTATCTTAAAATGGTTTGAAATTATTTTTGAACAAATTTGGATATTTTGGGTCCTCTATGTACTGGTCTTAGCTAAACCCTAGCCTAGGGCTAGTGGATTTAGGGGACCATCTACAACCTAGCCTATGGGAACTCTCCTTGAGCTCCCCCACAATGACCCCACCTACTAGGTTCTATAGGTTAGGACCAATATGTAGAGCTTCAAGTTCAGTAAAGAAGATGGTAGAATTTCTAATGGTGAGGGTACATTTTTTAGTTTTCTAGGAATACTCAACAGGAAAGTCTTATGGCTATACCCTATGCTACTAAAGAGGAAAAACTAATCCTCAACCAAAAGTTTACATGTTCTCACAACAAATTTTAACATTGCAATAGGCCTAAATTTCAATGTAAATGAAGTTCAAGTAAAAACCATCACATTTATAATTAAAATCAAGGCATCCCAAAAATCCTATACATGAATCCTACTCATTGCAAAAGAAAAGTAAAATGAAAACAACGACATAATCTTCTAATGTCACTATTTCCTAACAAGAAGAAACAGTAAGAAAAATTACTCACAAAGAACAAAATACTTAGTTTTTTCCCCCTTGAAAGAAAGATAAAGATCTCTCCCTCAATGTCTCCCGTCGATCCATGCAATGCTTGTACATATCCTTACAGATTCTCTCAAAACCTCCTCTCCAATCTCTCCAAAAAATGTAAAAATCTACATTTTTACTCCTTTTCTAAGATCCCTAAAAATTATATCTAATTTCCTGTCTTCCTCCTCTCCTTATGAGAGGCGCCAAGCCCCTCTTTTTAAAGAGAAACAAAACTTCCTTTTTTTTTCCAAGAGACACACATCTTCACTTCAAGAGACACACCTCTCCACTCCAAGAGACACATCATTTCATCCAAGAGCCTTTCCAAGTATCTAGATTCGTTTAATCATTCATTCGAGCGTGCATAGCCATTTTTTGCGCTCAAACAAAATCAACTTTAGCGCTCAAACTAAATCAAATAAATCTCAAATTTTTACCGTGAGTTAGAATGAGTGTTATTTACAGTGTGCAATGATTTTTTTTTGCTATTTCTTGAACATTATTGTATTTATTTTAATTTTAGTGAGCTTTTAGGGTTTAATTAAATGTAGTAATTTACATAAATATTCAAACTTAATTTAAATTTTTCCAAGAGTCTTCTGACCACAGGAAACCTACCAAAATAAGTCCCAATTTTTTTTTGATTTATACTTTAATTTATATAATTATTTTAAGCAAATATCCATCTAAACTTGGAATTAGGGTTACATGTGTAGAGATGCTTTCTGACTTTGGAAAAATCACAAAAAATCTCTATTGTCATGACGAACAAACCCCTGATGTTTCAAGTCATGGTGATTATTATTTAGCTAATTAAAATTAAGAAACTCCATAGAGTATTTGATTAATTAAAAATCAGAGACTCATCAAATAATTTTTATTTTTATTCTACATTATTTTCCTCTATTCACAGAGCGACATAGTATTTTTATTTTATTTTTATGATTTTTATACACCAAGTTATAAATTTTATAAGTTCTAGATTTAATTTAAATAAAAATCCTTAATTTCCTACTTAATCCAGTCAGCACTGCATCATCTTAGATAGCTCCGAAGATCCGCGTGGCGCTCCTCCATTCGATGTCGCCATCTGATTCAGTGGCCCGTCAGCCTGCACTTTATGTTCTATTCCTCCGCCTGGCGCAATCCTAGCCATCCATCTGATACACGCGCGATCCAACTACTGTGGGTCATCGTCCCTAATGGCTAGAACCTGTGAACCGTTCAACTTCAAACCTGAAGTTCTCTTCCTATTATCAACCGAATCACTTCGGGTTTGTTCCTACACCTTCATCTAGTCTAGAAAAACATATTCATATGGTTACATGCTCATGAAATTAAACTTCTCTTCACAATTGGTGACACCAAGCCAAAAATTAGGGTTTTTGAAATATAATTTTGTCCAAGAGGTGAGGCATCAATTGGGTGCTTGTGGAAGCTTTATTTGAGTCCAACAAACCTCCTCAAAGTGTTTATTTGAGCTAAGATTGAGTCTAACCAAGAGTTCGATCAGAGGGTGGTGCGGCCTTGATCTAACAGTGGGATAGATAGCCCAAAATGATGAGGCTTGAGTGGGAAACTTCTCCTTAAGCTCTGGTAAAGCTTAAGGGCACTTCAATTTAGAGTTTAGTGGAGTTTAGTGGAATGATAAAAAAATGCCTTGGAATTGGGCTCTAGAATTAGGCCCTGACAGTGGTGGAGGTGGCTGGAAAATGGCTGGGTTGAGCTTAGGAAGGATGGCAGAGTCTTAGGGAGCAATTTGGCAGAGTTTCCCGTAGGTTTTGGATGATCTCCTCCTTTGGTCATGGGAGGTGGGTTTAAATAGACAAGGCTATGTTGGCCACCAGGGTTTGCTAGGGAGTGGAAACAATTGCTTAGGTTGAGGGCTGAGTGACACCAATGACCAATGGGGATGAGCAAACTCAGGGAGTTCAAAGCATGGGGTGGCTTTTGGTTTTGGTGCTTTCCGACCACTAGACCGGCCAGCCAAGATAGGGCTGGTGGCTAGAGTGGTCAGGTGAGCCAGGGAGAGTTTAATGAAGATTATCCCTTAAGGTTTAATACTTGATGGCAAATATATTTGGGTTTAGCTAAATATGGAAAGAGATCCCCTAAAACAAGGGACCCTTGGTCCATGGCTCATGTAGGGTGGACTAGGTGGGTCTAGCTTGGTCCTTAGGGTCCAAATGTTGGTTGTGGTAACCATAGCTTGGTTAATTTGGGTTAGTTTGGTCAAATGTATAACTTGGGTTCAAAATCATGTCATGAGCTTGGATTTAAGTTTGGGTTTGGCTAGACTTTGAATTTGGCTCAATTGATTGATCAAATTGGCTTGAATAATTGTTATGATGAATTTTAGATACCAATTTGGTGATTTTGAATTCATTTAGAAGGTCAATTTGGTGGAATTTGGCCATATGGTCAACTTTGGGCATTTGGGTTAAACTTGGTTTTGGATTGGACTAGAGTTTGGATAGGGTTCAATTGATGGTTCAATTTGATGTGGGTGATTGTCATGAAGAGTTTTAGACATTGATTAGGTGGAACATTTTGGGTTAGGAGGTTCAATTTGGTGAGATTTGGGCTTTTGGTCAGGTTGGATTTGGGTGAGCTTTGAAATCAAATTTGGGTCAATTGATTGTTCAAATTTATTTGTGGAATTGTTATGAAGAATTTAGAATCCTAATTTTGGGAAATTGATTTGATCATGGGGTTCAATTTGGGGGAATTTAAGGGTATGGTAAAATTGGAGATTTTAGATTAGGCTTGCAATTAGGCTCAATTGAGCTTGAATTTGTTTTAATTAGGATTTTGGATGATGAATTTAAGTTTGAAATTGAATTGGGGGAGATTGAAGTCAATTGGGTGGAATTTTTTGGTGAATTGGAGAATTTAGACATTTAGGGACAATTTGGGGATTTTGGTCAAAAGGGGTCAATTTGGTCAATTGGGCTCAGTGAAGTGGTTCAAATTGATTTTGGGGACGTTTGGAGGGATTTTGGAGATTTTAGACTTTTTTGGAATTTTTGGGGTACGAAGGTATTTTGGTAATTTTGGAGATTTTTGGGGTATTTTGGGAATTTTGAAAAACTTGAGGTATTTTGGTCAATTTGAGTGACTTGGAATGGTTTGAAATGATTTTTGAAAATATTTTGAGAATTTGGGTTGTTTTGGGATTTTTTTTGAAAAAATCTAGGGTTTAGGGGCAATTTGGTAATTTGGTGAAGTTTGGGACCAAGAAGTGTCAAAATTGGGAATTCACTAAAATTGGGATCAATTAAGAATGTTAATCATGAGGTCACCTTATTGATCCATGAGACCAAGAGAACTCTTATTATGGATCCTCCATGTGTTGGTCTTAGCCAAATCATAGCCCAAGGCTAATGGTTTGGGGGACCATCCACATGAGTTTCCAATAGAGTAGGGGATCACGCTAGGTATGCTTAGGTTAAGGTTTAGGTTTTGAGTGCAAGTGTAAGTGTATGTGTGTGCAAGACTGACCGACCACACTAACCAGGGCTAACCCTAAGGCTAAACAGTCCTATGGGGACTCCTCTTGAGGTCGCCCATACCTAGCTCCATCCTACTAAGTGCTAGAGGTAAGAACCAAACATGTGGAACTCCAAGAAGAGTAAAGAGGTGTTTAGAATTTCTAATAGGGAAGTTTTTCATCGTCAATCCTCTAAGAATAGTCAACAGAAAAGTACTATGGCTAAATCTTAGGCTTCTAAGTAAGAAAGACTAGACCTCGATAAAAAGTGAGGTCAACATTGGCTTGAAAGCAACATTGTCATCTGCTATTACTAACAATATATTCAATGGAGCAGAAATTTCAGAAGTAAGACTTATTATTCCAATGTAGTTTTTGTTTTCATGACAAAGGGAGTGTGCAATTGAGAAGTTGAATCATTTTCTATGATCTTTTTTTCTTTAAAGCAACATTTTATTTATTTTTCTTCTTAATATCGCCCAACTTCTACACTTTCTCCTCTTACAAGCATATATCACAATGCAATCTTCTTTTCTAACTATCACAATGCTTTATATTCCTAAAATATTGTAGCAAAATTATGTTATCAAAACATTTACATCAGAAAATTATTTCTTTTTTCGAGCAAGGTAACTGCTTGAACTTTGCCCATTGAGATTCTTCTTTTTGTTTCCAGCTAATATGGTATGCATTCGAGCATGATAAACCAACCATTCCTACCACATTATTATTGAAACCCTAGTTTAGGCCCAATAAAATCAAGCAATTTTCAACTAAAAACATTGCATGTATCCCTTTGAGGAATATGCTATTATGACATCCTATCTACATAAGAGTTGTCGGCCAATAACAACATGGAATTAAAAAAGATATGTATTTCATAACATCATGATTAGTTTTCCTAAACAGATTCATTTCAGGAACCCACTGCTAAAAATGAGTTTGTTGAATGAAGAAGTAAACATATATTGATGAGAAAGGCCTTTTTTGGTTTGATATTCAAATAAAAAACAACAATCAAACAAAAAATCATATCTTCAAATAAGAGTGAACAGTTGGAGTTTGATTTTAAAGCAAGATTGTCATCTGCTATTGCAAATGAAACATTCAGAAGAGCAAAAGTTTCTCAACTAACATTTATTTTATCATGTTTATTTTTCTAATGTGATTTCTATTTTCAGAAAAAATATACATTCACACCACGCAATTTTTATATATTTTTTCATCTAATACTTAAAATTTGACATTCATACGTATAACACTTTAGTGTCATAATGGCATCACGTATAAAATTATATGCATGAAAATGTGTGATTAATTTGAATAAATTAATGCTAATAATATTTATGTAATATTATAGAAGTAAAGCTATATAAATACATGTGAAAATTAAGATGTTAGATGTATAAATACACGAAATTTATGTTCAATGAATGTAAATCCTTCATTTTTTTTATCATTATGAGACCAAATATTTTATTCATATTAAAATAGCGCATGATGACTTAGTTTTTCTTTCTATTCTTCTATATAATTGGATATTAATTACAAACAAAAAATGGTATTACTTCACATTTTATTTAAAATAAACTAATTTTTTAAATTATATTGAGTTAGCACCCATTATAAAATGCCTATTGCATTTCCCCAAATACTAGTGTAGTAATCAAGCCGAGTCGAGCATACTATATTGTAGATTGGACTTGACTTGATAAAATTATAAATTGTTCATTTTTAGCTTGAGCTCATGTAAAGCCTTCAAATAATGTTCAAGGTGGACTTGTTTAATCCTTTCAATGCTTAAACTTAATTTATTTATGTCAAGTAAATGAATTAATAAATAAGAAAAAAATTTGAAAGAATATTTAGGGTTTCATATAAAATTTTTAACAAACATTTTTTCAAATCAAAATAAGTAATTGAATAAATTATAAATCAATATCTAATTATTTTGTACAAAGTAAATAAAAAAGTATGTGTTGTAAGTAAATTTGCTGTAATTAAATGACATAAGTAAGTTCTAATGATTGCACAATCAAGCACGAGATAAGAGATGGTTGAGCCGAAAATGGAGAGGTGAACTCTGGTTTGCCAAAATAAGAGTAGGGTACATGATTTAATATATTGTTATTTGTGGAATTTAATTAATTTCATTGATTAATAATCAATAATTAATAATAATACTATAAGCAAAATATAATTTATAAATTTATGCAATTATTATGGAATTAATAAATTTAATTAACTATTAATTAAATTAATAAATACTTAACCCATGTTAAAATATATTTAATTAAAAATTAATTATAAAATATTATTGATAAAATAATACTACTATTAAATCTATAACTAAAAATTACTTGCTCAACAAAAACAAGTCTGTTTATGAACATAAATAAACAAGTTGGACTATGTTCAATGTTTATTTCATTTAACATTCGAGCTTTTAGAAAACATTCAAGCTTGTTTATTTACAAATCCAAACGAACATGATCAAATTTTAATCGAGTTGAGTTTGAGTTGTTCATCGAGTGCATTGACTCATTTACAACACTATCCTGAGCCCATTGTATTTGAACTAAATACACCTTCCAAACTCTTGGTATTTTCATCAAACAATGTTTCCATGCAAATATTTATTGGCGATGGCCCTGCTCCAAAGACATATTATTGAGTTGGTTCCCAACTGTCATAAAAGGTCAGGAACTAAGAATATACCACACAACATGGCTTCACCTAATTAGTACTACCAAACACGGTATATGGTTTTATGCCTACCATCAATTATATAGAGGTTTGAAGTTTTAATGAAGGAATGAGACTGATTATCCATTTCCAAGAAAATATAATGAAATCAGAATAAAAAGTGGTCAACAATGAATGTAGACCTTTTATGTCACCAAAATACTTATGACATAGAGTTATAAAAAAAGCTATCACAATCGGTTGTCACCGGCGACAACCAACATATGCTGCTGTATAAATAAACAAAAATATGATTTTACCATTATAAACATAAAATAAAATAATATTAGAAATTAAAAAATAAAAAATAAGAATGATCCTGAACAGCCTCCAATCATTCGAATCAGAATTTTTCAAAATCAACTGTGGCTATCCGACTACATTTTTAACAAAATTACAATTGAAATAAGCATCTAGATGAGACAAACACCGAACGATACCAACTAATGGATGCTAGGCATCAATGGCAAACGATTGAGGGATGAGGGACAACCTCTGTCGACACTACTCAAAGATAGGTATCAATGATGAATATAGACAATTAGTGTACATAAAAATGAATCGATATTGGACGTCTAATGCTACTAAACACGACTCTTGAACTCTCTAAGTTTTAGAATTCACTCGTGTAGAATCCTCCTAAATGTTTAAAAGCATGGACTTTTTATAGAATTCTAATTTGGGGCATCTTAATCATTTCTATCGAAAAGCAAAGCATTCTGTTGATCAATCAAAGTTGAACCCTCTCGGTCATTTGATATTTCTTAGAGTTCTCAAAAGCCAAATTGCTATTAGCATTTAATGATCATTGGCTTGTTAAATGCTTTCTGCTGAGATGCTCAATTTAGTTATAAACATATGAGAGTTGAAGGAAACTTATACGTTTGATGGCTTTGAGAAAATTTCAAGTATGCTTATGACTGAAAGATTATGTAAAATTGTCTTTAAATCAAGCCCTATGACTTTCACTACTAGAAATTTTCATCTAAAAGTCGTATACTAATTAATAGTCACAATTTACTTATCATTTGTAGCTTGTTCTCATATAGCACTAAGATGGTACACTCGTTGATTAAGCACATAACACCCTCAATTTTTTTTTTTTTTTAGTTTGACTTCATTTTTAACCCAAAATGATAAATAAAAAAAAATGAACGAAAATTTAGTCGCAACTTAAAATACTAACAGAAAAACATCAGCTTGTTCATCGACAAATTTTTATAAATCTCATAATATACCGACAAGATAAACTAGCAAAACTATTCTTCTTCAAAATATGGTTGTGATTAGTTTACAAGACTACTGGGACAAAAAGAAGTATGCCTGTACAGCAATTCATATTACCAAAAATCTAAAATTGCATTACAATTTGCTTTTAAATCAAATGACATTTTTTTTTTAAAACATTTAGATTCAAATTCATCATCTACAGACTAAAATTATCTTATAGTTGCAAAAAGTAATCAAACCTACATTTGATCAAGCAAAGAAATAATTTCAAACAATGATATGAGGGTTAATTTCATGAAAAAAATCTCTACAACGGAGTGGTTCTCCATCTCTTGAATGAGTAGTCTCATTCATAATGTAAGAGATGGAGAATAGATCAATCAAGGAGGGTTCCATCCTCTTTCCTTTTGTGCTTCATTGCCCCCTCTCATAAAAGCAAAGATTAAGAGGTACTTATATTGAACTTTTTTTTTTTTTTTTTTTTTTTTTTTGCTTTGTTAACCCTATATGACCAAGACATGTGAAAATTGCATTAACGAGCGTATCCAAAATCAAATATGCTTACCCAAGTTTCTTCTATTATTCTTTGAAGTATGCGACTCTTCTATATCAACAAAACCACTCAACTCCATACCAATTTCTTTTTCCTAAAATAAGTTTAAACCCCTAGTCCCCAGGTTTGGCCATCCTCCAATGATCTCAAAACATGAGCCCCCTCTCCCCATAACTCCAAAAAAAAATTCCGTAACATTTACATACATCTTAACTATACAATAAAACCTTAACCCTAATAACACCAACGAACCCGCATGTCTTCTCCACAACAACACAAGTGTGCATCACCCATAAATTGAAGATCCTTCCCGAATACCGATTGATTGATGGAAATAGCAAGATTCTGAAGAACATGTCGGACATTATATTGAAATAAGGAAATGTTCAAAGTTCATTGATACGACTAGAATTGAACCATATGAAAAAATAAATATAAAAATTAATTAGATATGAACTAAATATTGCAATAACAATATAAGAATAAAACTATAAATAAATTAATAAAATACAATCATAATTTCCTAGGTTTTAAAATAAATAATTATTAATCCAAGTTGTTGAGCATACTTATAGGCTATAACAAAGCCATCAAGCTCTCATCCATAAAACAGCTGGCCCTATCCCAAAAAAAAATTTAATATTCTAAAAAAAAAAAAACTGCCCTGCCATATAAACCCTTTCTTTAGGCTTAAATGCCAGTATAACCCTCCCCTCCCTCCCTCTATATATGGCTAACCTAACAACTTAGTGGTATTTGGAAGCCAGAGTGCATCAATACTTCACGGTGTTGACATGGATGTTGCCTGCGAAGTGACTGGCATGTGGCTCATAAGCTTTAACCAATTTTAGATATAAGAGAAAAAATATATATACAAAATAATATCTATGATTTTCAAAAGAGGGAACCAATTCACTGATTTTCTGGTTGAACTGACAAATCAACCTGTTGTCGGAGATTTGAAGACAGAAACGACCAGTTATGTGTTCAAGACTGGAACAGCCATTGGTTCAACCTTAGGAACTGTAATCGACTAGGAACTAAACTACATGGTTCTACAATAATTTTTACACGTCGATAAAATATAAAGAATGAATCGCCATATGATATCAGAAATATAATGCAAATAAAAATTCTATAAAAAAAAATAGAACCACATGATGTTTCTCAAAGACTGAAAAACAATTGCTGGTTCATGGACGTAAAAATCACTCATTTATGTGAAACTTCCTATTTGGATGCTCTAAGCATAAAGATTCACATACCAACAAGCTAAAAACTGCAACGAGGAGATAAAATTAAGTCACCATAGCAAACATAATCATAATTAGATCTGCATATTATTATAGAAAATAAAAACAAATATATTAAATTACAAGAAGTAGTTGCAGCATTAGCTGCTTGGATCTCTCTAAAGATGCCAGTTTTCTGATATAAAATGCTATAGCCTCATGAGGCTGAATAATCCTGCTGAGGATCTACTAATGGCCAATCTCTACGGATGTCGAACGTGTAGTTTATCTCTAAGTAGCATTTGTCATCATCGTCAATGAACTGATACAAAAAAAAAGTTACTTCTTAAACTTGGTAAGAAACTATAAATTATAAGTTGTACTCCTACGCAGTTACTGAGCAGAACTGACACAGACACAGATATATATTTATATATATATATATATAAAGAGAGAGAGAGAGAGATTGCGGTTATTCAGATACATCTCCTTGATAGAATAAAAAAAAACACAATTCCTTCGTCAAGAAATAAAAATTCAATCTACTCGACGAAATGAGTGAAGCAAAATAAGAGAATTCGAGTTTAATTCCACGTCATATAGAAAAATATGTCAACATAGAAATACAAATTCATTGATCATCGCATATAGGTCTACAACTTTGTGTTGATAATGAGTTTAATTACTAGTATATTAAACCTAGCTTGATAATGAATCAGTAGGTTTAGTGTGATGAGCTTATTATGATGAAAAAATAAATATTATGAAAGGCTTTAATGTTTCAATTAAATGATTAAAAGATTGATATGATGCAATTATCATAAGGGTTAAAATGATTGAAAAAGGGCTATGACGACAAGGAGGATGGGCTACAAATCAAGATTGAAGGTTTTACATCTATGCCTTGTAGCTTTGAAATTTATATTTAAGATCATGTAATTAAAAAGTACTAAACTTCATGTTCGATAAAGAAAGAGAAAAAATGAAGGTAACTCATGCAAAAACCACCATTTATAAATTTAAACACCTGTTGGTCATTGAAAGAATAAGATGAAACAATTTTAGAGGTAGGATACTTGTCTGTGAAATAAGCTTTATTTTGAATACAAATCTTAATAGTTAAATTGTTGATGAGGTTCAGTTAAGAAATCATTTTGTTATTGGAGGCATGCATACAAAAAACATGACAAGCTTAATCAGCTACAAGTACTTCTGTATTATAGATTAAAATCCGATGATTATATGAGAGTCTCAATCATGAAGCCCAGCAAATACACTTACGATAAGTTAATTACGGCATAAAAAGAGAATATCATACACTTACGATAAGTTAATTACGGCATAAAAAGAAACCATTGTTAGTGATGCAAACATAAGAATATCAATACATGGGTTTCATTTATTCAATTTGAAAAGAGATGAATGTATGTTTTTCGCTGATGATATCCTTCTTATGGATAAGGCAAGAGAGAGTTTTCAAAAAACTTGAATTACGGAGATCAACTTTAGAGTCTAAAGGTTGTTTGAGTAGATCTAAAATTGAATGCATTGAATGTAATTTTAGTAGTGATAGATCTAATAGCGAGGTTGTAACAATAGATGATTAAGTCATAAAAAGAGTGTAACATTTTAGATATCTAAAATCTATTGTTCAAAGTGATGGTGATATAGATCGAGATGTTATTAGTAGAATTCAAGTTAGATGGTTGAAGTGCAGGAATGTATCGAGCCTATTGTGTGACTTACAATGCTTTGTGGCATAGCATGTTGGCCAATAAAGGTGAAGCATAAAATTAAGTGTTGCTGAGATGAGAATACTCAGGTGGTCGACTGACTTTACACTTAGAGACAAGTATGAAAAAAAATATATCTGTGAATGGGTTGGAGTAGCTCCAGTGGCAGGCAAGATTAGAGAGAGTCGCCTTGATGGTTAAACGTCAATTATTTGATGACCTAGTTAAGAAATTAGATGTTTTAAATTTAACTATACTAAGAAAGGCAAAGGTGGACCTAAAAAGACTTAGGCATGTTGTATATAAAATAATCTTAATTTACAAAAAACTAAATGAAAATGTGACACTCATTAGGGCAAAATGGAGAAAAAGGATTCATTTAGTCGACCTCACTTGATAGGATAAAGGCATGTTGTTATTATTGTTGTTGTTGTCAATTGATTGACGGAGTTTTAATGAAGTTACAATTTTTTCATCACATATTTACATAAAAATATTGGTAATTTTATTTTTGTTGATCATAAATATAATAATGTTTGTATTATATATTCAATAGAAATATTATAAAAAAATTACATAAGAATTATTCGCAATAATTCCTCAACCATTAATAAGAATATGATAGTTAATAGTCTAAAACATAATTTAATTAGTGTCAGTCAATTATTTGAAAGGTATTTATAGGAGGATGTACCTTGTGTATGTTTTTCGCTGATAATATCCTTCTTATGGATAAGACTAGAGAGAGTTCAAAAGAAAATTGAATTATAAAGATCAACTTTAAAGTCTAAAGGTTGTCGTTTGAGTGTATCAAAAATTGAATGCACTGAATGTAATTTTGGTAGTAGTAGATCTAGTGGTGGGGTTGTAACAATAGAAAATCAAGTCATTAAAAAAAGTGAACCTTTTAGATATCTCAAATCTATTGTTCAAAAAGATGGAGATATAGATGGAGATGTTATTAGTAGAACTCAAGTTAGATGGTTGAAGTGAAGAAATGCATTGTGTGATAAAAAAGTATTGCTTAAACTTAAAGGAAAATTTTATAAGATGGTGGTGCGACTTACAATGCTTTATGACATAGCATGTTGGACCGTAAAAGAGAAGCACAAAATTAAGTGTTGCTGAAATGAGAATGCCCAGGCGGTTGAGTGACTTTACACTTAGAGACAAAATATGAAATAAATATATCCGTGAATGGGTTGGAGTGGCTCCAGTGGCAGACAAGATCAAAGAGAGTCGCCTTGATAGATTGGTCACATTAAACCTCAATTATCTGATGACCAAGTCAAGAGATTAGATGTTTTAGATTTGGCTTATACTGTGAAAGGAAGAGGTAGACCTAAAAAAAGTTAGGCATCTTGTGTAAAAAATTATCTTAATTTATAAGAATTAAATGAAAATGTAAAAAGACTTAGGCATCTTGTGTAAAAAATTATCTTAATTTATAAGAATTAAATGAAAATGT
>NW_018165577.1:44020-44799 GCF_001263595.1 Phalaenopsis equestris | reverse complement strand
AAGCCGGATCTTCCGGATCTTCTCCGTTCGAAGCCACATATTCTCCGTTCGAAGTCGTTGCTTCCTCGCTCTCGTCACCCTTCTGTATCCCGGCTTCTCCTTTCGAAGCCGGATCTCCTCTGTTCGAACTTGTTGCTGGACGCAGAAGGGAAAGGTCTTGCGGATCCCGGCCTCGCTTCGATTGCACACCGTTGTTCTTCGAAGGTAAATATTCGATCCTGATTGTATTTATAAATTGTAGAGAAGAAGTGAAATACTTAACATACATATCTAACACTTAAGCCTCGATGTTGACATATATGCCACTCTACCCAAGCATGAAAAACTATATTGCTGACTTTTTTGGACATGCCATAAAAAAACCGGGCCTTATAGATGTAAAAATAAGTACTAGATATGTAAATGCACAAAGAATTGGATGGCATGCCTGCAAGTGTGTGTTGAGGTTCTTCTCAATCTTGTTTTATGGAAATCTGAGAGAATATGCTCATTATGTGGAAAACTGAAATCTCTATTTATTGGGTTGGTGAAATTATGAAGCTTATGCTCATAATAGCTGTCTTGATGCAGTCATTTTATAGAAATGTGAAAATTTATTTTGTTCCACTTGCGAAAATATGAGAAGTGCATTTGAAAGTTGCTACTTGGAATTTGGAAGTCATGAGAAGTGCATTTGAAAGTTGCTACTTGGAATTTGGAAGTCATGAGAAGTGCATTTGAAAGTTGCTACTTGGAATTTGGAAGTCTTGCTAGTTTTGTTTCGGGGAACTCTTGATACA
>NW_018165577.1:42190-43271 GCF_001263595.1 Phalaenopsis equestris | reverse complement strand
TTTTTTCTTCTTTATGGGCTCTTATTATACTTTGTAGTAGTATGTACATATGCGTTTGACTTTTGTATGTGTAACATATTCGTTTGATGTAATCGGATATGTTTTAGTTATATGAATATAAATCAACTTTTTGGTATTTTCTTGTCTGAACAATTATCTTTAATTTTGTTTAGAAAAGAACAGATTATGCTGCACAGATTATATAATGAAAAAAAATTTCAAATAAGCTGTTTACAAAACGCACTAACCAAACAGCTAAACTGCTTATTCAGAACAGGGGCAAAAGGGTTAATTTTTCACAATCAGCTGTTTTTCATAAGTGTCAACCAAACAGCCAGACAGCTTATCCGGATCAGCTGCTCATCAGCAGATTATCAGGATAAACTGCTTATCAGCAGAAGTTGGATAAGCTGCAGCTGTCCCAAACAGACCCTAAGTAGAACAAAATGGAGAAAAAGGATTCATGCAGTCGATTCCACTTAGTGGGATAAAGGCATGTTGTTGTTGTTGTTGTTGTTGTTGTCGTTGTCGTTGTCGTTTTCGTTGTCGTTGTCGTTGTCGTCATCAATTATTCGATGGAACTTTAATGAAGTTACAATTCTTTCATTATATATTTACCTAAAAATATTGGTAATATTATTCTTGATGATCATAGATATAACAATATTTTTATAATTGATGGGATAAAATTGACCGTGCCTCATTTATTTTCTTTAATCTAGCACATAGGAGGCTATGCATACCTAAATGATTTCAAAATTACATAATGTCATTGATTTATAAAATATTGATATCAGTTTGTTCAAGTATGTGATGCTTGTGTTCATAGAAAATAAAACAAAAACATTCATCATAGTAAAAATATTATTACTACTTATAAACCTATAAAATTATTTCATATGAATTAATTTGGACTAGTTAGTATTTCCAACTTATAAAAGAGGAATTATCGAATTGTAATTATAGAAGAAATACTTGGGTACTTTTCTTCCCACCAAGCTTAAAGAGATGCTTAAAGATGCTTTAGAAGAGTTTAAGAAGTGTGTGTGTGTGTACTTTTCTTCCCACCAAGCTTGAAGAA